>NC_057806.1:64128348-64240718 GCF_018294505.1 Triticum aestivum
AGGTTATACCTATACCGCGCACCGAGTGCAGCATAGCACCGCAGCGCACTCGGCCGGCCCAGCGGCTCGGCCGCATGCGCGCAGGCGGCCACGTCGAAGGCACCTGCCCGGAATACGTCTTTGCCGCGGGGAGACGACACGCAGGGAAGCCGTGTCCACTTATCCCACGGGCCCGGCCCTCAGGGTCGCCGACACACGGGGCCCACTTGTCGGGTTCGTCTCCCTTCCTCCGCTCGAACAGACCAGCGGCAGGAGAGACTTGCCGACGCTCGCGCCAGCGACCTAGGCAACCTCCGGCGACGTTCCACCCACCTGCGTGTTCAGAGAGAAGGGGCGCATCCATCCATGGGTCACACACATGCCGGAGAGGACCAGGTCAAGGAGAACGCCGACCGTGGCGGACGTGGCCGACGGTGATGGTGGGCTCGGCACCTTGGCCTCCGGGAGGAGTAACCGGAGCGCGGGGGAGCTCCGATGGGGCAGTGGGGGGGGTGCAAGGATACCCATATATGGACAGGAGGGGGCTCGGGCATCGAGGATTTAGGCGATGGCCAGCGGCTCGGCTGCGGCCATGGGTGAGGCTGGAGGGCGCGGGAGGAGGAATGGGCTAGCCTGGGTGGTGTACGGGAGATAGAGGGACCAAATGGAGCAGCGAGGAGGGCCTGGAACGGCCTTAAGTAGTGAGGCCAGGTGCGCCGTAGGCGGAGCTCACGGCCATGGCCTGGGGCATGGCCAGAGGCCATACAGGCACTTTGGGGCGTGTCTGGGGCGCTTGTGGTCATGGTCCAGGCTGAGGGAAAAGGATAGGGGAGCGGGGCGAGCTCCTGGCGGGACCCGAGCTCGCGCGCCCACTGGCCGAGCCGGGCGGCGTCGGGCACGGGCAGCAGGGGGGGTGAGAGAGAGGGAGAGAGGAGGGGGCCAGCAGGGCTGT
Source organism: Triticum aestivum (assembly GCF_018294505.1). Classification (NCBI taxonomy): domain Eukaryota; kingdom Viridiplantae; phylum Streptophyta; class Magnoliopsida; order Poales; family Poaceae; genus Triticum; species Triticum aestivum. The sequence goes on from NC_057806.1 coordinate 64,129,280, forward strand.
CATGGTGCGGACGTCGAGGTCTTCGACTGGCGCGCTGGGGCGGCCCGAGGTGGTGGGGGAGCGCGGCGTCAACGGTCGGGTGCCCTACCAGGCGCTCCAGAGCGCGCAAGTGGCTGGCATCTGTGGCTTTTCCACGCGCACTCGCGCGTCCACTTGTGTCTAGTGGCTGCAGGGGGGAGTAAACAATGTGTAAAGGGCATTGGCTGCCTTGGTGAGCCAGTAGAGAAGAGGTGGTGTGGAGGGAGAGTGAAAATGCTGCTGCCTAGAGAAGAAAAATGGGGTTCTACCCCCGTTAATCATGGCTCCTTGGGCAGGGAAATATGCAGGAGGTAGAGGAGGACCAGATGAGGCTGTGGGAAAAAAGTTGAGCTCATGAAGATCAGTGGAAATGGACAAAACATGCATTTTCAATTTCTGCCAGAAGGTGTTTGATGTAGGTTTGGGAAAGCAAATGGTCTTCCCTTGTCATGAGGCTTGACAGGATCAAATGTTCTGAGAAAATAAGATGTTCCACCAAGATTGAGCTCATTTGGAAAAAGTAGCCAATGTAACTTTGGTAAACCCTAGAAATTAGCAGAAATGGACTTTTCAAGATTTAGTCATGCAAATCTATTCTCCTTGATGCACCACTTAGTGTAGTGTCATCATTTGAGATTATGAACATGTCCACAAAAGTTGAGATCAAAAGGAGAAAGTTGCCAATGTAGAGTTGTTCAAATTTGGTTCTGAACGGGAAGGGGTTTGGGGTACTTTGAGCAAGATAACATTCTCTCCAACTTGTGCCATTTGGTCTAGATGAATAATTAGACCATTTGAGCATGTTCACAAGGTTTGAGAACATTTGGACATGTTTGGCAATGTAAAGTTGCTCAAACTTCAAAATGGACAGAAATGGTTTTGAGGAGATTTCATGGGGTTATACTATTCTCCATGACATGATACTTGGCAAGATCATCAAAAATGTCATATGTGACATGTTAGAATTTTCTTGGATTTTTATGAAAATATTTCCTGTAGAAATATTTCAAAACCTTGAAATGAGCAGAAATGGTTTTTGAGGGACTTGACCAATATTTTGAACATGACCATGTGTTGAAACTCTTATATGTGGACAATATATGTCCATTGAGTTTCCCTGATTTTTGTCAAATATTTTTGAAACATTAAAATAATTTTAACCTATTAAAGACCATTTCTGGCCTTAAGAAAAAGCCTTTAAATCAAATAGGAAAATAACTTTTAAAATTATATTTTTGTGGTTTCTGGGTATCCTATATCTAATAGGAGTCAAACATATTTTTGGAAAGATTTTTACTGCCCTGAATTAAGTACTTGCAGTACAAATCTTAATTCAGGGGTTTTTGGAAAACTAATTTTTGAAAATACTTTTTGGCCAAATTATTTTTGTAAGAAAATACTATATTGCTCTATACACATGGCATGATCATTGGTTCAAGGGTTTGGAGCAAGGAGATGAAGTATAGGAGTTGGAGGATTTATTCGATTTTTAGAGCACTTGCAAACAACAGACAAAATCCAAACAAGGCAAGGTCTAAAACACTCAAAAGTTTTTGTCAAACCATATTTTATCATGAATTATTAGCTTAAGTGTTGTGGCATGAAAATCAGGGTGTGACAGACCTACCCCCCTTACAAGAATCTCGTCCCCGAGATTCCCAGACTAGGCGCGGAAAGGAATACGGAAACTTGGATTTGGGGTAGTCTTCACGTCCTCATACTGCTTCTGCTTCCGTTTGGTGCTCCATTGAACCTTGAAGTTGTCACACCCTAGCTAGTCCATGCATTAGAGTGTGCATCATGTTTACTTTTCATCAGAAACTTGAAATGGGGAAGGCAGAACCCCCAGCACCCCTTTTGAAATCAACTAGGGTTTACTAAAAATAATTTCAATGGACCTGAAATGCCCTTCTAAAATGTTCACCCTCTTTGCCGGGTTAGAACCTCTGGCGAAATTGGTGCACAATTTTCTAGGTCAATAGAAGTTCATTGAATTAAATCATAAGTATTTGAATTCGGGCATTTAAATGCTATAAAATAATTTAAATGCTCAAATAATTCTGGAAATAAATGTTTGCTGTTAGGAATAATTCCAACAGAGCCCACAATTATTTTCAAGATTTTAGTAAGTGCCTAACTATTTTAAATAAAGCCCTAAAGCTACAGAAAAATAGAAAAAGAAAACAAAACAGGAAAGAGAGAGAGAGGGGAAAGACTTACCTGGCGCCACCCACCAGGCCCACCTGCCGGCCCAGCCCAGCCACCGCGCCAGCGAGTAGCTTGGCTTTGCCATGCAGGCAGGCAGGTGCTCGACGGCGGCACTAGCGCATGCCACGCAGCCGGCTGCCGCCCTGCTTCCTCCCCTCGCCGCCCTGCTGGCCTGGACAGGCTCCACGTCGCCACCCCGACCCCCTGGACACGCTCACTCGCTCCCTGCCTCACTCCCTCGCTCCCCTTCGCCATGGCCGACGCAGCCGTCGCCGTTCCGCCACCGTAGTCACGTCCACCGTCGTCCCCGTGCTGCTCCACCGTGTCCTAAAGCTCCGCCACTTCCTCCTCGATCGCTCCACCAAGCCACGCCCCGCCGGAGGCCTGCAAATGACTCCACCGAGCTCGTCTTCAACCTCGGGCTGCCCAGATCGCCTCCACCGCCCCGCTGGCTCCGGCTCGTCCCCGACCGCGTCGTCTGCTTCTACGTGATCGCCGTGAGCTACTGCACCTCTCCATCCTCTCCGCTCTTCTTCTCGTGCACCACAACGAGCACACGAAGCTCACCCGCACGCGCCACCGCGGAGCTCGTCGCCGACGTGTCTCCGGCCAAACACCGGCCACGCTAGCTAGTCTAACAACTTCACCGCATCCCTAGGGGCACAACGCACCTCACCACACGCCTTGCCGTGCCCCGTAGCCTCGGGCTCACTTTCACCCGACTCCGGCGACCGCAAAGCTCGTCGCCGGCGATGTTTCCGACCACCCCGAGCCCAACCACCACCACCAAACGCTGCGGCTCGTTCCCAGCTACCCGTAGATGACCTCCGCCGTCGTTTTGGTCGCCTGAGGGCGTTTTCCGAAGCCCTCCGCCGTGTTGGCCTCGCCGGGGACTCAACGCCGGCGAGATTAGCCCTGTTGACTGGTGGATTCAACCACTGACGTGGACTAGGTGGGCCCAGTTGACTTCCCTGAGTCAATGACAAGTGGGCCCCCTCTGTTAACTAAATCAGATTAGTTTTAATTAAAGATAATTAGCTTAATTAACTACTGACACGCGGGACCCACCAGTCAGGTTTGACCTGGACGTCCCCGTTGACCCTGACATCACCCTGACGCATTGCTGACGTAGTAATTGAATTACTGGAATTATTTTTATACAGGAAATTCTAGAAAATAGTTCAAACTTCAAAAATTCATAGAAAATCAACCATAGCTGCAAATTAAATAATTTATATATGAAAAATTATCAGAAAAATTCAATCTATCCATCTGTAATGGTTTCATGCATGACAAAACAAATTTACCTTGCTGTTTAAGAAGAGTAAGGAAATGCACTATTAAGGTCGTGTTTAATGAGGTAATATTTGAATCTTTGATTCAAATGAGTTCATCCCTTTCTATTTTAGCTTGCATTAGGCCAAGACACAATCATATTGCCATGTCATAGCATGCATCATATTGTTGCATATCGTCATGTGTTGATTGTGTTCCGATGTGTTCTTTGTGGTAGGTTCTGCCTCCAAGGATAATCACGAGTAGCCAACTGAAGGGCAGTATCCCGCTACGACTCCATCAGGCAAGCAACCATTGATCATTCCGATACAAACCCATGTTCTCGCTTCTGCTCTTGTTTACTGCATTAAGACAACGCGATTCAAACTGCTGTGTGCTACGGTAGTTGAACCCTTATCCTCTGCATGACCTGTCATTGCCACATTAACTAGATGAAACCCACTAGCATGTGTAGGAGTTGATTGAGCCATGTATGTGATTCCTACCTTGCTATGCCTGCTATGCTTAGAGTTGTGTCAGGTCTGGTTCATCTGGGTGATGAGCTAGAGTGAAATGCCTATGCCGGTAATGTGAGGGATGTGTTGAACATGTTTTGGTAAAGGTATCGATGAGAGGCCATGTAGGAGTACATGGTGGGTTGTTTCATTGAGGACGTCCATAAGAACTGAGATCTGTATGTGTGATTTAAGATGCAGTTACTACCGTACATTGGGCCCGAAACCAATGGACCCTCTCGGCTTCTTAATCACCCTAGTACTCTGTCCAGGAGTTGCAAATATTTTCTGGTGTTTGTAGGTTATGTGTTGGCGGCCGTGCATAGCGCTGACCCTAGGGGTGGGCTATGTTGCGGTAGATACACCGTGGCACGGTGTACCGAGTCACCCGTTTGGTGTCTCGGGAACCCTGTTCACATTGTTCGGGGCCGTATGTGGAAACCTCGGCCGGACTCCCTTGGGTGGAACCTGGATAGGCAATAAACCTGGACTAGAGACTTAAGTGTTTAGGTAGGCCGTGGCCGACACCCTCGCTGGGCTTCCGCTTGAAGGTTGCCGAGTACATGTCATGTAAACGGCGGTAAGTGGTGAAAGCATGTATGACGAAGTACACCCCTACAGGGTATAAAACTATTCGAATAGCCGCGTCCGCGGTAAAGGACTACTTGGTTGCCTATACAGTTCATAGACAAGTTAATGGATACTACTAAAAGACTCAAGATAAGTGTGAGTACCGAGGATGGCCCTCTCGTAGGATGACGAGGGAGGATCCACGGTGGAGTATTGTGTTAGTGAGTAGTGGACTCGTGTGCGAAAACTATTTTACTGGTGGAGTTCCGTAGGATAGCTTAGCCAAGAGTCAAAGCTGGCTTGCTGCATCAACCCCACCACCTTCTTGGGAATAAGCATGTATAGTAGGTTCTGATGTAAGACTTGCTGAGTACCTTTGTACTCATGTTTGCTTATTTATTGTTTTCAAACGAGAACACTACCCCCTCCGATGGGTTTTATGTAGACCTTGACGTCGACGAGTGACTAGCCACCCAGGTGGTGATCCTGGCCATGGAGGGCCCTATGTAGATAGACAGGCTTCGAGAAGCCTTCTTTCTTTCTAGAGTCTGTACTCAGACTAGTTGCTTCCGCATGTGCTTGTATGATTGTATGACTTGAGTGTCGGGTCATGTGACCCCTATCTGTATGACATGTTATGTATGGCTCTCTGGAGCCTTTAAATAAAGTACTTGAGTTGTAGAGTTTTGTTGTGATGCCATGTTGTATGTACTCATATTGGGCATATTGTGTGTATGATTGAAATGCTTGGTATGAGTGGGATCCGACAATCTAGTTGTTTATCCTTGGCAGCCTTTCTTATGGGGAAATGTAGTCTAGTGTTCCTCGAGCCATAGTAGTCCGCTACAGCCCGGTTCACCGGAGTCCTGCTAGCTCAGCACTACTGTTCAGGACACTTGACTGGCCAGCATGTGTTTCACTTCGTTCCTATGTCTGTCCCTTCAGGGAAATGTCACGCGGTGACTTCCGGAGTCCTGCCTAGCCTGCTACAGCCCGGGATCCCCGGAGTCCTGGTAGCCCAGTGCTACAGCCCGGAATCACTCGTTGATGACCGACATGCTCGATGTGATTCATGTATGCCTGTCTCCATAGGTTTGTGCCTCTTTGGGTTCACGACTAGCCATGTCGGCCCGGTTCTCTGCCATATCGATGCTAGCGACACTATCATATACTTGAGCCAAAAGGCGCAAACGGTCCCGGGCCATGGTAAGGCGACACCCGTGGGATACCGTGCGTGAGGCCGCAAAGTGATATGAGGTGTTACCGGCTAGATCGATGTGACTTGGAATCGAGGTCCTGACAGCGTTGGCATCAGAGCCGGACTGCCTGTAGGTTCGTTGAGCCAAACTGGTCGATGTCGAGTCTAGAAATGCTTTAGTTATATGTAGGGGAATTGATTGTGGGAGGGAACGTAAGGCTCTTTTACTCCTTTACCCTATGCCTCTGATCTGAGTCATTCTCTTCTCATTCAACATGGGTTAAGGACTAGGCTCTCTTCTTCTATCAGGTTCACGTGTTACTAATCCGTATTAGCTTATAGGATTATTGTTACAAGTCCCAGTTCAGTTTCTACTATTCTTAGTATGTTGCTAATTGAATCAGAACCTTGATATGATGTTGTTGAGTGGTATTGTGAACTGTTGTGGATGTCTCAAATCTTTTTCTGAGCATTTACAGCCGTTATGCTGTCCAATTTTCCCTAGAAATTCTGATGTCTTTGCCTTGTGGTTGTGCTTTCAGATGGCCAACCGTGTTCAAAACCAAGTGGTTCGCCTGACCAGGTGCCTTGACGTGCCCGGTCATACTGCTATGTTAGTCCGGGTCATGATCGAGACAGGTTACCATTGGTATCCCGAATACACCGTCGAAGAGCAGTTCCGCGACTTTAATCAAAGCCAGTATTTCTGCACCGTCAGGATATTTCCTTCTTATCCTGGATCTACCGAGCCCCTTCACTATTCCTATGGACTCGTGGTTACTGTTGAGATGGCTGTGCAGGATGCTGCCTATTCCATGATGACCATCATGCGAGTCCGGACTGGCCTGCTTCGGAACACTGATTTCCCTTACATGCCAGCTTCACTTCCGGGAGCGCAAGGGTATCTTCAGGCTATCTATGATGACTCCACTCAGGAGGACTCATTAACTCGTACCACTGCCGAGATGCTTGTAGATAAGGACTGAGAGAATCGGGCCTTGAGGCTGGAGCTTTTCAATACCCGTGCTGATCATTGGGCCACATTGACTCGGTTTGCACCTGCGGTGCAAGCTGGATGTATGGATACAAGGGATCTATACCCTGTGAGATCAGCTCTGCCAGACATGGTGGATTGGCGTGATGTGGGAGGCATCACCCCACCCCGTGGTCCCCGCAGGCCACCGTTTGTTGGTCCAAGACCTCATCCTAGCCCCTATGGTCCACAGGCTCCTCAGGACCGTCTATTTCCGGATGATCACGTTGAACTTCCAGGCTATGGAGGTGACTTCTATGAGGACTACTATGGAGCTGTCTGAGTTAGTAGTAGTACCACTAGTATTGTAGTAGTTGTACCTCCACTGTCCTGCGTGACTTGTGGAATATGACTTTGCGTGTAATCGATTCCGGAGGTGTAGACAAATAATGTATAGGAGCTTGGAATGCCTCCGATGAGATGTAACGTCTTTCATCATAGTTGTACTGTAGCCTGGGCTTGTACTAAACTATGTATGATGTGTATGACCGTTGGTATATATATGGCAGTTTTATATTACCATGACATACGGAGGAACATCTCTGCATTCCGTGTTATCCATTACATTATGCACTTCGTTGCTAAATTTGAGCCATCCTTGTCTAAACCGTTGTCTTGTTTTCTCCTAGGATGGTCAACACCCGCAGCAATCCTGCTACCCCGGAGCAGGGGGAAGCCAGTGTAGCTAGAGGTGAAAATCTGCCTCACCCGCCTTCTCTGGCCGAAGTAATGCTGGAGGCGGAAAGAAACAAGTGTGAGACTAACCGCCTGCTGGAGCGGATTGAGTAGAACACTGCACGCCACCCACGAAATGACTTGGTGTCAATCAATGACTTTATCAAGCTGTACCCACCAAAGTTTAACCATTCCGTCGAGCCCCTCGACGCGGATGACTGGCTTCGCAGCATCACCCACAAGCTACGTTCTGCCAACGTAGCCGAAGCCGACAAGGTTACTTATGCTGCCTATCACCTCAAAGGCCCTGCTAGCCTTTGGTGGGAAAACTTCGAAGCTATGCGCCCGGTCGGCCAAATCACTACTTGGGCTGAATTCAGTGAGGCTTTCCGTGAGCATCACATTCCGGAAGGTCTCATGGATCGCAAGAGGGAGGAGTTCTGCAACTTCACCCAAGGAAGACTGACTGTGGATGCATATAGTCATGAATTTGGGAATCTGGCACGCTATGCCCCTGAAGAGGTATCTACTGATGCTAAGAAGCAGGCAAGGTTTCGCAAGGGACTTAGCCCTGAGCTTCGCCGCGATCTCCGTCTGCATGAGTGCACATCCTTTCCGAAGTTGGTCAATAAAGCCATCAGTGTTGAGATAGGCCAGACTGATTATGACGCTTCACGCAAGCACTCCCGTGATTTTGGCTCTTCATCCGGCTCTGGAGCTCAGAAGCGCCGGGTGTGGATTCCAAGCACGGCACTGCCACCTAGGTTCATCCCGAGGCCATCCTTTGAGGCGCCTCGTCCCAACCAGCAATTTGCACCGCCCAAGCCCTATGGTGGCCCCGCTGCTAATGCTGCTCCACGCCCCAATGTGGTAACATGCTTCAAGTGTGGAGAGCCGGGTCACTATAGCCGAGAGTGTCCCCAGAACAACAACCCCAATCAAATTGGAAAGTCCGTTGGCCGTGGTAAGCCAGCGGGAAAGACTTTCTACGCCAAGCCGGCCACCACTGCACGTGGCCATGTCAATTATGTTTCAGTCGAGGAGGCTCATGAGGATCCTAACGTCGTCCTTGGTATGCTCCTTGTTAACTGCCATCCGGCGTCTGTTCTTTTCGATACTGGAGCATCTCATTCATTCATATCCGAGAACTATGCTCGATTGCATAACACGACATTCTGTGACATGCCCACTTCCATGGTAATTCAAACTTCGGGTTCCAAATGGCAAACTTCTAGAGTAAGCCATGGGAACGAAATTCTTGTCGATAGACTTGTCTTCCCTGCATCCTTAATAGCTCTCAAGTCCTCCGACATAAACATCATCTTGGGTATGGACTGGATGTCATCTCATTATGCTAAGATTGATTGCGCCACTAGAACCGTTCAACTTACTCACTCGTCGGGCAAGACAGTTAATGTCTTAAGTCGAGTGGCCAAGCGCCAACTTTACTCCCTAAATGCCAACCCCCTTCCAGACCTTGAGGATGTTTCGGTAGTCCGAGACTTCCCGGATGTCTTTCCAGAAGAACTGCCAGGTGTTCCACCTGACAGGGATGTCGAGTTTGTGATAGACCTTGTTCCAGGAACCGTTCCAATTTCTAGAAGACCCTATAAGATGGCACCCCTAGAACTAGTCGAGCTTAAGAACCAACTCGATGAGTCCTTGAACAAGGGTTTCATCCGTCCTAGTTCCTCTCCTTGGGCTTGCCCCATCCTCTTTGTCAAGAAGAAGGATGGAACGGATCGAATCGTTGTGGATTACCGACCTGTCAACTTGGTCACCATCAAGAACAAATACCCGCTTCCCAGGATCAACGATCTGTATGATCAGCTCGCTGGATCCTCAGTATTCTCCAAGATGGATTTGAGGTTGGGTTACCATCAAATCAAAATCAGAAACGGGGACATACCCAAAACGGCCTTTGTTACTCGTTATGGCCAATACGAGTACACCGTCATGTCCTTCGGTTTAACCAATGCCCCGGCTACCTTCTCTCGGTTAATGAACTCGGTCTTCATGGAGTACTTGGATAAATTCATCGTAGTATACCTCGATGGCATACTCATCTACTCCATGAATGAAGAGGAACATGCCGAACATCTAAGGCTGGTATTGATGAAACTTCGAGAGCATCGCCTTTATGCCAAATTCTCCAAGTGTGAATTTTGGTTGCCAGAAGTGACCTATCTAGGCCATGTAGTCTCTGTTAAGGGTATTGCTGTCAATCCCGAGCGAGTTCAAGCCGTCCTTGATTGGACTCCACCTGAAACGGTCAAGCAAGTTTGGAGTTTCCTTGGCCTAGCGAGCTATTGCTGCCGCTTCGTCGAAAATTTCTCCAAGGTTGCTAAACCTCTAACTGAACTCCTCAAGAAAGATAAAAAGTTCGAGTGGACCCCATAGTGTGAGTTCAGCTTTCAGGAACTGAAAAGACGCCTGACATCTGCTCCCGTACTGGTACCACCAGATTTCTCCAAGGACTTTATTTCTATTGCGACGCCTCGCGTCAAGGGCTAGGTTGCATACTCATGCAAGATCGTCAGGTAATTGCCTATGCTTCACGGCAATTACACCCACATGAGGAAAATTATCCCACACATGATCTAGAGCTTGCAGCCGTAGTCCATGCACTTAAAACTTGGCGACATTACCTCCTCGGTAATCGTTGCGAGATCTTCACCGATCACCAAAGTTTGAAATATATCTTCACCCAACCAGATTTGAATCTCAGGGAAAGACGTTGGGTCGAGTTGATCTCGGATTACGACTTAGGAATAACTTACACCCCGGGCAAAGCCAATGTCATGGCTGATGCGCTAAGCCGTAAGTCCTATTGTAACAACCCGATGTTACAACAAAGTCAACCACTTCTCCATGAGGAATTTCGTAAGCTTAATCTTCACATTGTTCCTCGAGGATTCCTTTCCACCCTGGTGGCGAAACCTACCCTTACGGATCAGATCATCAAGGCACAGAAGGTAGATCCGGGAATCTCCCGTATTAAAAGAAAAATTAAGAAAGGAGTCGCGAACTGTTTCTCCATTGATGATCAAGGTGTCGTATACTTTGGGAATCGCCTAGTGGTTCCAAAGGCACAAAATCTAAGGCGGCTGATCCTTAAGGAAGCTCATGAATCCCCTCTCACCATTAATCCCGGTAGTACCAAAATGTATCAAGACCTACGCCAGAGGTTTTGGTGGACTAGGATGAAGAGAGAAATCGCTCAATACATTGCTAATTGCGACGTTTGTCGTCGTGTTAAAGCAGAGCATCAATGGCCTGCTGGCACCCTTCAACCTTTGGCTATTCCTGAATGGAAATGGGATAAAATCAGTATGGATTTCATCACTGGGTTTCCCAGGACCAAGAGAGGGAATAATGCCATCTTCGTTGTGATCGACCGACTTTGCAAAGTAGCCCACTTTCTACCTGTTCGTGAGAGTATCACCGCTAGCCAGCTAGCTGATTTATACATCTCCCGAATAGTGTCTCTTCATGGTGTCCCATTGGAAATTAACTCAGACCGTGGGAGTCTCTTCACCTCTCGATTTTGGGAAAGTTTCCAAAATGCTATGGGAACTCGTCTCTCTTTTAGTACCGCTTCCATCCTCAATCAAGTTGTCAAGTAGAGCGAGTCAATCAAATTTTGGAAGATATGCTCCGAGCTTCTGTTATCTCGTTCGGATGAGTTGGGAGAAATGCCTTCCATTCGTGGAGTTTGCTTATAACAATAGTTATCAAGCTAGCTTGGGCAAAGCTCCTTTCGAAGTTCTTTATGGACGAAAATGTCGAACGCCTCTTAACTGGTCAGAAACCGGGGAAAGACAACTCTTTGGCCCAGATATGATTCAGGAAGCAGAAGAGCAGGTTCGCGTTATTCCAGAGAAATTGAAAACAACCCAATGTCGTCAAAAGAGTCAATATGATCGTAAACATAAGCCTATGACTTATGAAGTCAACGAGAAGGCTTACCTTCGGGTTACTCCGTTAAAGGGAACCCATCGGTTCGGTATCAAAGGCAAATTGGCTCCTCGTTACATTGGACCCTTTCGCATTCTTGCCAAACGAGGAGAAGTTGCCTACCAATTGGAACTACCCACGCATCTTTCCAGAGTTCACGATGTCTTCCACGTTTCACAACTCAGGCATTGCTTCGCGGATCCTATCCGTGGAGTGGACCACGAAACGCTTGATCTACAAGATAACCTCTCTTATCGGGAATATCCCGTTCGTATCCTTGATCAAGCCGAGCGTACCACTCGACGTCATAATATCAAGTTTCTCAAGGTTCAATGGTCACACCATTCCGAGGAAGAAGCCACTTGGGAAAGGGAGGATCGTCTTCAACTCGAGTACCCCACCTTCTTTCCAGAGGATCCTAAATCTCGGGATGAGATTCTTTTGAGTGGGGGTGAGTTGTCACACCCTAGCTAGTCCATGCATTAGAGTGTGCATCATGTTTACTTTTCATCAGAAACTTGAAATGGGGAAGGCAGAACCCCCAGCACCCCTTTCGAAAACAACGAGGGTTTACTAAAAATAATTTCAATGAACCTGAAATGCCCTTCTAAAATGTTCACCCTCTTTGCCTTGGGTTAGAACCTTTGGAAAAATTGGTGCACAATTTTCTAGGTCAATAGAAGGTCATTGAATTAAATCATAAGTATTTGAATTTGGGCATTTAAATGCTATAAAATAATTTAAATGCTCAAATAATTCTAGAAATAAATGTTTGCTGTTAGGAATAATTCCAACAGAGCCCACAATTATTTTCAGGATTTTAGTAAGTGCCTAAGTATTTAAATAAAGCCCTAAAGCTACAGAAAAATAGAAAAAGAAAACAAAACAGGAAAGAGAGAGAGAGGGGAAAGACTTACCTGGCGCCACCCACCAGGCCCACCTGCCGGCCCAGCCCAGCCACCGTGCCAGCGAGCAGCTTGGCTTGGCCAGGCAGGCAGGCAGGTGCTCGACGGTGGCACCAGCGCGCGCCACGCAGCTGGCTGCCGCCCTGCTTCCTCCCCTCGCCGCCCTGCTGGCCCGGACAGGCTCCACGTCGCCGCCCCGACCCCCTGGACATGCTCACTCGCCCCCTGCCTCACTCCCTCGCTCCCCTTCGCCATGGCCAACACAGCCGTCGCCGTTCCACCACCGTAGTCGCGTCCACCGCCGTCCCCGTGCTGCTCCACCGTGTCCTGAAGCTCCGCCACTTCCTCCTCGATCGCTCAACCAAGCCACGCCCCGCCGGAGGCCTGCAAACGACTCCACCGAGCTCTTCTTCAACCTCGGGCTGCCCAGATCGCCAACGCCGCCCCGCTTGCTCCGGCTCATCTCTGACCGCGCCGTCTACTTCTACGTGATCGCCGTGAGCTGCTGCACCTCTCCATCCTCTCCACTCTTCTTCTCGTGCACCACAACAAGCACACGAAGCTCACCCGCACGCGCCGCCGCGGAGCTCGTCGCCGACGTGTCTCCGGCCAAACACCGGCCACGCCACCTAGTCTAACAACTTCACCGCATCCCTAGGGGCACAACGCACCTCACCACACGCCTCGCCGTGCCCCGTAGCCTCGGGCTCACTTTCACCCGACTCCGGCGACCGCAAAGCTCCAAATGAAATAATTTATATATGAAAAATTATCATAAAAATTCAATCTATCCATCTATAATGGTTTCATGCATGACAAAACAAGTTTACCTTGCTGTTTAAGAAGAATAAGGAAATGCACTATTAAGGTCATGTTTAATGAGGTAATATTTGAATCTTTGATTCAAATGAGTTCATCCCTTTCTATTTTAGCTTGCATTAGGCCATGACACAATCATATTGCCATGTCATAGCATGCATCATATTGTTGCATATCGTCATGTGTTGATTGTGTTCGGATGTGTTCTTCGTGGTAGGTTCTGCCTCCAAGGATATTCACGAGTATCCAACTGAAGGGCAGTATCCTGCTACCACTCCATCAGGCAAGCAACCATTGATCATTCCGATACAAACCCATGTTCTCGCTTCTGCTCTTGTTTACTGCATTAAGACAACGCGATTCAAACTGTTGTGTGCTACGGTAGTTGAACCCTTATCCTCTGCATGACCTGTCATTGCCACAGTAACTAGATGAAACCCACTAGCATGTGTAGGAGTTGATTGAGCCATGTATGTGATTCCTACCTTGCTATGCCTGCTATGCTTAGAGGTTTGTCAGGTCTGGTTCATCTGGGGATGAGCTAAAGTGAAATGCTTATGCCGGTAACGTGAGGGATGTGTTGAACATGTTTTAGTAAAGGTATCGATGAGAGGCCATGTAGGATTACATGGTGGGTTGTTTCATTGAGGCCGTCCATAAGAACTGAGATCTGTATGTGTGATTTAAGATGCAGTTACTACCGTACATTGGGCCCGAAACCAATGGACCCTCTCGGCTTCTTAATCACCCTAGTACTCTGTCCAGGAGTTGCAAATAGTTTCTGGTGTTTGTAGGTTATGTGTTGGCGGCCGTGCGTAGCGCTGACCCTAGGGGTGGGCTATGTTGCGGTAGATACACCGTGGCACGGTGTACTGAGTCACCCGTTTGGTGTCTCGGGAACCCTGTTCACATCGCTCGGGGCCGTATGTGGAAACCTCGGCCGGACTCCCTGCGAGTGGAACCTGGATAGGCAATAAACCTGGACTAGAGACTTAAGTGTTTAGGTAGGCCGTGGCCGACACCCTCGCTGGGCTTCCGCTTGAAGGTTGCCGAGTACATGTCGTGTAAACGGCGGTAAGTGGTGAAAGCGTGTATGACAAAGTACACCCCTACAGGGTATAAAACTATTCGAATAGCCGCGTCCGCGGTAAAGGACTACTTGGTTGCCTATACAGTTCATAGACAAGTTAATGGATACTACTAAAAGACTCAAGATAAGTGTGAGTACCGAGGATGGCCCTCTCGTAGGATGACGAGGGAGGATCCACGGTGGAGTATTGTGTTAGTGAGTAGTGGACTCGTGTGCGAAAACTATTTTACTGGTGGAGTTTCGTAGGATAGCTTAGCCAAGAGTCAAAGCTGGCTTGCTGCATCAACCCCACCACCTTCTTGGGAATAAGCATGTATAGTAGGTTCTGATGTAAGACTTGTTGAGTACCTTTGTACTCATGTTTGCTTATTTATTGTTTTCAGACGACAACATTGCCCCCTCCGATTGGGTTTATGTAGACCTTGACGTCGACGAGTGACTAGCCACCCAGGTGGTGATCCTGGCCATGGAGGGCCCTATGTAGATAGACAGGCTTCGAGAAGCCTTCTTTCTTTCTAGAGTCTATACTCAGACTAGTTGCTTCCGCATGTGCTTGTATGATTGTATGACTTGAGTGTCGGGTCATGTGACCCCTATCTGTATGACATGTTATGTATGGCTCTCTGGAGCCTTTAAATAAAGTACTTGAGTTGTAGAGTTTTGTTGTGATGCCATGCTGTATGTACTCATATTGGGCATATTGTGTGTATGATTGAAATGCTTGGTATGAGTGGGATCCGACAATCTAGTTGTTTATCCTTGGCAGCCTTTCTTATGGGGAAATGTAGTCTAGTGTTCCTCGAGCCATAGTAGTCCGCTACAGCCCGGTTCACCGGAGTCCTGCTAGCTGAGCACTACTTTTTAGGACACTTGACTGGCCGGCATGTGTTTCACTTCGTTCCTATGTCTGTCCCTTCGGGGAAATGTCACGCGGTGACTTCTGGAGTCCTGCCTAGCCTGCTACAGCCCGGGATCCCCGGAGTCCTGTTAGCCTAGTGCTACAGCCCGGAATCACTCGTTGATGACCGACATGCTCGATGTGATTCATGTATGCCTGTCTCCATAGGTTTGTGCCTCTTTGGGTTCACGACTAGCCATGTCGGCCCGGGTTCTCTGTCATATGGATGCTAGCGACACTATCATATACGTGAGCCAAAAGGCGCAAACGGTCCCGGGCCATGGTAAGGCGACACCCGTGGGATACCGTGCGTGAGGCCGCAAAGTGATATGAGGTGTTACCGGCTAGATCGATGTGACTTGGAATCGGGGTCCTGACAGAAGTACTCGATGGCGTGGCTTTGTGTTTGTCGTCCTGCTTGATCCAGATTGCAATTGGGGTCTCTCGCATAGGTCATATTGGGCTGGAGGTCGATGGCTCGGTGATTGATGTCCTTGTAGAGGCCGGGCTAGCTAGGAAGTTCGAAATGTTTCCGGAGTGTTGTCGTGTGGAAAAACATTGTGCACAATGGGTGACTCAGGTGATAACTCTGGCTGGTAGCCATCTATTCTTCATCTTGCGGTGATCTTGGAGAGGGCCGATAAATCTTGGTGTGAGCTTCCCTTTGACATGGAAATGCTTGGTTCCTTTGAGAGAAGTGGTTTGCAGATATGCCTGGTCTTTGATGCGGGGGTATACTTCTTGAAGATGGTGGTTGGTGTAGTTCTTCCTCCTAGACATGACGATCTTACGATGTTCCTTGACCAGCTCAACGATTCTTCTCCCGTCTTCGGGTAGACAAGTATGTCATCAAAGAAAGATGACAACTAACTTGTCCAAGCACTCCATGAAGTCTATGGGGTACGTAAAGTGGGCTGAGGCATTGGTGATGGTCACGGTTGAGCATTGGCCAAGGTCTTATCAATCTAGAGCCAAAGCCCAAGGTCAGGATCCGACCATGTTGTGGCTTGGTACGGCGTAAGGGTTTCAAGGATCTAGTGTGCGAGTGAACATCTATCATCTTATCCTTGAGCACAGATTTTGAGAGGCCAATTGTTCTATCTAGTCCTCCAAACAGATCACCTTATACCGCTGAAAGCATCATTTCGTATAGGTCAACTCCAATCATCACTCATGCTATTCATATCCTCATGACTCCCAAGAGGAGGTCTAACAAAATCATATATGTCTACGATCCCCAAACTCATATGTGTGGCTACCCCTAAAAATCCATGGGTAGAGCATACGAGCTTCCAAGCTGGAATAAAACAGGACAATCCAAGTGCTCATCCTATTCTTCCAAGGTCTAAGATAAAGCACCTCTATCCTAAGGAAACACGTCGTAAGCCACTCCAAGATCTTGTTTCCTTCCTATGAATCAACTCCAGCAGCCCATTAACTTCCATCAATCACTACACAATCCATTAATTCTACAAATCCAATGTTTATGCATGGTGTTCCACATGATCTTCTAAAGTCCTTATAATCCCCAAATACTTGAAAAGGCTATCTCTACTATAGTCTGTCCACCAATTTCCGTTATCATGGTCAAGTAACTTCCAACCTCCAGCTTATATAGATCCTTAAATCAATTCCAATCTCCTAGTTTATTGTCCATCGAGAAACATGGTATCACGATCAAGATCATCAGTCTAAATTCAATTTACTCCGAATCCTGCAGGCTTACTCAACATCTATACTCAACTAGGATCACCTATTTAAACCCAAATCTCTTGTCCAACGAGGAATCCTACATGTTTCCCTCAAGTTATTTACGTAATATCAACTGTCTCCTATCAATATCATCTGATCAAGTCGAATCGTCGCACTTCCAGGAGTTTCAGCTTGCGATCATAATTGTCCTATAAATCGAATTTACTTAGGGGTAATGAAAGCTATGCTACTCTATAATCATGATCCCACCAAATTCATATACCAACATGAAAGCCTCATAATCCACCAAATAGTCTCAGATGATTCCTCAAAGTCATTGATATAAACTCATCAAATCATTTGTCCTCTATTCCTATATCCTCAAACTGGTCTTCCCTATGGCATCGTCAGTTCTGGTGCTATATTAGGATGATAATGTGCTCGTTCACTATGTCCACTAGTTCCATAATGAACCCAGTGTTGTGCAAGGTCTACAGAGGCTTAACTGGTTCTCTTGCAATTCTTTGGGTTAAGCACATGGTTAAGGACTCGAGCTGGGGTATCTCGTAAAGTCTCGAAGGGTCTAGGAATGGGTTTCTAGTCTGGAGGGTTAAACATAATTCTACGGGGTTGCACTTGGTCGTGGAGATTGTAGCAGAAGTCTTCATTGCTAGTTGGTTGCCGAGGCAGAATCCTTGGTGTAGCTTGTCTTGCCGGTCTTCAGTTGAGGCGAGAGATGAGAGGGAGAAGTAGCATAGAGGAGGGGAATGCCTAAAGGGGGTTCTATAGTGCAAGTGCAAACAAACAAGTGCCGGAAGGGTCAAACAAAAACAACAAAATAAGGCAGGTGATATAGTTGCGTACTTGTTGCCTAGGGCCAAAAGGGCGACTGATATCAAAACACAAACAAGTAAAAGCAAACAACACACAATCATGGTTCTATTCGAACCATCATACGGACTCGACTGCGCATAGGGGGTACACGACTCATCCTACCCTAGGGGTTCTCGGATTTTTAGTAGTTGTGCTTTGCTCCGTGCCTCATGCAGTCTTCTGGGTTTTCCTCAGGTGTCGCTACGTCTCTTGTAGTTGTTTGATGAAACGATCCGGGTTGGGCCTGAAGATTCTCCAACAACTTCTCGCCTGTTGAAGTGATGGGGTGAAGGTGGCTCCTTGTAGCAGGCATTGACTTGGTCTTCTGTTGTCTTCTTAGTCATGACAACCCCGTTTTGTCTTCTAAGGCGTCGGTGGTACCAGGTAGGTAATCCTTTATGCAATGACCTTAACAAGGCATAGTAGAGGTCCAACATATCGGTTACGTTGATGACAACAACGACACCAAGAGCGGGGGATGAAGAGAATTGTTTTCCTGCTCACTATAATGACGCGGACCAAATGGCGAGGTTCTCATCCACCGGTGGTTGCCGATACAACATCGGTAAGCACATGGTTGCTCTATTAGCGATGCATATCATGATCTTGCACTATGCCCTGATCATCATAGGCTAAGGTCGCATCATCTTGGAGCATTGTCAAGGGTATCACCATCTTCTGGGCCTTC
Source organism: Triticum aestivum (assembly GCF_018294505.1). Taxonomy (NCBI): domain Eukaryota; kingdom Viridiplantae; phylum Streptophyta; class Magnoliopsida; order Poales; family Poaceae; genus Triticum; species Triticum aestivum. The sequence goes on from NC_057806.1 coordinate 64,147,694, forward strand.
ATGTCCTCATTCCTTGAGGATGTATCTTCTGTTGGTATCGTCTTGTTGTGGTGTCGCCAATCTTGTGTTCAGAAGATGTGGGAGAATGTCTGACAAGGCACCCTCCTTCTAGACTATCCACGAGGGTTTCAAGGAATCTAGTGGTCAGGGGCATCAGGGTTCTAGCGACCATTTTTGAAGGGGAAGAGATCAATAAGGAAAGTATACCTTGAAGAAAAACTGAGAAGGGGAAGAGAAGTATAGACAGTTTTTGAAAACTAGCGATAGTTTTGAAAAATAGTTTTACCCTAACTAACGACCATGCTAACTAAGGCTTCCTATAGTCAGGATGGCTCTGATACCAGCTCTGTGGGGACCCCGACTCATAAGTCGTGATCACCGAATGCACGTGTACAGTGATCCCAGAGATCAATGCTCACTGAACACACAGAAGCTGTATAACAAGAGTCTTACATCCATACATACCGTATTACACAAGTAGGACCATTATGGTCAAGTCTTGAGTATAACATCGCAGCGGAAATCTTTGTCGATAACTTGGACCCATGCCATCTGCCTTAACCCTACAGGCATTCTGACTGGGAAGCGTCCTAGCTCGCATGTTCGTCACCGAAGTATTCTTCATCATATCTTGTTCTTTCATGCCTGGCCAATAAAATAACCAGTGGCAAGCCAATGAGTACTTTGAATGTACTCGCAAGCAACCCATGTTTTGGTCCAAGATACAACAATGCATGATATAGGTAATTTTTTGCGGAAAGCTAGTTTTGAGTGCAATGACATGTTCAACAACTTGTAAGACATGCATCAGGAGAATTCAATTAACCATGAGGACAGGTTACCGATATCAACATAAATAGAGTGGGCATCAACCCAACTCAATCATGTCAAGTCCTTTGACTTGACCCACGTAGATCTTCCCACTTATCCAAACACATACACTGGTTTGTAAACATGTGGACATAGCCCAAGAGCGGTTACCCAACTGTCCTTGACCGTGAACACGACTATTCGAATAGTTTTACACTCTGCAGAGGTTGCACACTTTACCCACAAGATCCGGGGAACTTCCGTGTCATCCACGACCCGCGGTACCTCAAGTACCCGGGGTAAGCACCCGATCACTATCTTTCCCTAGACGACACTAACATGGAGTCCACTCGATTGGTAGTAACCCCCGTGCCCAACATTTCACAACTTAAAATTGTGGAGCCTCGCTCCTATATTCATCACATACTACTGGCACGGGGTACCAACGGTGTGTCCGGTGCCCCATAAAAATGTTCTTGGCCGCCCTACCTGGCACGACCCCGTCCCGAGAGAGAGCACCAACTCTCCCCCATCACTAGTAATGCAGGCTCCAAGCTAGTATCGGCCTAGGTAATCAATAATGCCCTTTCCCATACAAGGGTAGAGTGGTTGCACATGTAAGGTTGGAATAACGGTCGCAACTTAAACCAATCCGTTTTTGAAAGCAACACACACACTTGCCTCGGTACACCACTTCTTCATCAAGCTTTTACCCAACTCATCATCTCCCTCGGGCATAAGTGTCACCCGATGGGGTTTTCAAAAAGTCCTTTGAAAATATTTTGTCTCCATCACCATGCATATTCCTGCCCCTTTTTACGTAGCAACTACTTTAGCATCCTATCTACTCCCACCGGCATAACACTCATAAGGAGGTAGGGTCATGCACAATGCAAGTATCAACGAGGAAGAAATGAAGGCAGCCCACCAAAGTGGCTACCCTCTCATCATGATTCCGATGAAACAATAATAAAGTGCTATATGAAATGCATAAAAAGGGTTTCATAGACATGGTCAAAGGGCTGCTTGCCTGATTCATCAGAGTCTTGAAATCTTCTGGTCCTTCTCCAAGTACTCCGTCTACTTCGTCAACTAACGTCGAAACAATCATAATAAGCAACACAACAAGGCAAAAAAATAAAAGTGCTCTAAAAATATGGATTTGACTTTTCTAGGACATCTCTGGTTATATGAAAATTTACCAGAGTGGTTTCATTGGAATTGGGTCAGTGGATATTTCTAAACATTTTGATATGATGGAATCAAGGGGTTTATGGATTTGCAAGAAGTGTACAAAAATACATTTTTGAAAAATGAGCAAAGGCACCCATTTAACAAATCATGATTTTAGAAGCATCTATGAGTTGGTTTCACTGGATTTGGAGTTCAAATGATTTTCCTATGAATTTGCAAAGTTGACAAATATGAAGAAATGGCTCATTATTTTATGTGGTACAGAAAGTATTAAGAAAAATGTTCATAAACTAAGTTATGAACTTAGAAGCATCCAGGAATTTGAATCATGGCATTTGGATCAAATTTGAGCTCTCTGTGATTTTCTAAAGTTCATCACAGAAATGGAAAATGGGGTTTTATTTAATTTGTGTGAGGAAAATTGTTCTAGAAAAATGTGCATGCTGAACCAACAGGTAGATCATGATTTATGGAGTCACCAGAAATTTGAATCATTCAATTTGGAGTTAATATGAATATTTGGGAGATTTTACAAATTTCTGGGAAAAGGAAAAAGACAAAGGAAGTGGGGGGGAGGTTATACCTATACTGCGCACCGAGTGCAGCATAGCGCCGCAGCGCACTCGGCCGGCCCAGCGGCTCGGCCGCATGCGCGCAGGCGGCCACGTCGAAGGCGCCTGCCCGGAATACGTCTTCGCCGCGGGGAGACGACACCCAGGGAAGCTGTGTCCACTTATCCCACGGGCCCGGCCCTCAGGGTCGCTGACATGCGGGGCCCACTTGTCGGGTTCGTCTCCCTCCCTCCGCTCGAACAGATCAGCGGCAGGAGAGACTTGCCGTCGCTCGCGCCGGCGACCTAGGCAACCTCCGGCGACGTTCCACCCACCTGCGTGTTCAGAGAGAAGGGGCGCATCCATCCATGGGTCACACACATGCCGGAGAGGACCAGGTCAAGGAGAACGCCGACCGTGGCGGACGTGGCCGACGGTGATGGTGGGCTCGGCACCTTGGCCTCCGGGAGGAGTAACCGGAGCGCGGGGGAGCTCCGATGGGGCAGTGGGGGTGCCAGGATACCCATATATGGACAGGAGGGGGCTCGGGCATCGAGGATTTAGGCGATGGCCAGCGGCTCGGCTGTGGCCATGGGCGAGGCTGGAGGGCGCGGGAGGAGGAATGGGCTAGCCTGGGTGGTGTACGGGAGATAGAGGGAGCAAATGGAGGAGCGAGGAGGGCCTGGAACGGCCTTAAGTAGTGAGGCCAGGTGCGCCGTAGGCAGAGCTCACGGCCATGGCCTGGGGCATCGCCAGAGATACCGGCACTTTGGGGCATGTATGGGGCACTTGTGGTCGTGGTCCAGGCCGAGGGAAAAGGAGAGGGGGAGCGGGGCGAGCTCCTGGCGGGACCCGAGCTCACGCGCCCACTGGCCGAGCCGGGCGGCGTCGGGCACGGGCAGCAGGGGGTGAGAGAGAGGGAGAGAGGAGGGGGCTAGCAGGGCTGTCGTGGTACGGCCGTCTAGGGCCTCGACTGGTGCGCGGGGGCGGCCCGAGGTGGTGGGGGAGCGCGGCGTCAACGGTCGGGTGCCCTGCCAGGCGCTCCAGAGCCCGCAAGTGGCCGGCATCCGCGGCTTTTCCGTGCGCACTCGCGCGTCCGCTTGTGTCTAGTGGATGCAGGGGGGAGTAAACAATGTGTAAAGGGCATTGGATGCCTTGGTGAGCCAGTAGAGAAGAGGAGGTGTGGAGGGAGAGTGAAAATGCTGCTGCCCAGAGAAGAAAAATGGGGTTCTACCCCCCTTAATCATGGCTCCTTGGGCAGGGAAAGATGTAGGAGGTAGAGGAGGACCAGATGAGGCTGTGGGAAAAAAGTTGAGCTCATGGAGATCACTGGAAATGGACAAAACATGCATTTTCAATTTCTGCCAGAAGGTGTTTGATGTAGGTTTGGGCAAGCAAATGGTCTTCCCTTGTCATGAGGCTTGACAGGATCAAATGTCCTGAGAAAATAAGATGTTCCACCAAGATTGAGCTCATTTGGAAAAAGTAGCCAATGTAACTTTGGTAAACCCTAGAAATTAGCAGAAATGGACTTTTCAAAATTTAGTCATGCAAATCTATTCTCCTTGATGCACCACTTAGTGTAGTGTCATCATTTGAGATTATGAACATGTCCACGAAAGTTGAGATCAAAAGGAGAAAGTTTACAATGTAGAGTTGTTCAAATTTGGTTCTGAAGAGGAAGGGGTTTGGGGTACTTTGAGCAAGATAACATTCTCTCCAACTTGTGCCATTTGGTCTAGATGAATAATTAGACCATTTGAGCATGTTCACAAGGTTTGAGAACATTTTGACATGTTTGGCAATGTAAAGTTGCTCAAACTTCAAAATGGACAAAAATGGTTTTGAGGAGATTTCATGGGGTTATACTATTCTCCATGACATGATACTTGGCAAGATCATCGAAAATGTCATATGTGACATGTTAGAATTTTCTTGGATTTTTATGAAAATATTTCCTGTAGAAATATTTCAAATCCTCGAAATGAGCAGGAATGGTTTTTGAGGGATTTGACCAATATTTTGAACATGACCATGTGTTGAAACTCTTATATGTGGACAATATATGTCCATTGATTTTCCCTGATTTTTGTCAAATATTTTTGAAACATTAAAATAATTTTAACCTATTAAAGACCATTTCTGTCCTTAAGAAAAAGCCTTTAAATCAAATAGGAAAATAACTTTTAAAATTATATTTTTGTGGTTTCTGGGTATCCTATATCTAATAGGAGTCAAACCTATTTTTGGAAAGATTTTTACTGCCCTGAATTAAGTACTTGCAGTACAAATATTAATTCAGGGGTTTTTGGAAAAGTAATTTTTTAAAATACTTTTTGGCCAAATTATTTTTGTAAGAAAATACTATATTTCTCTATACACATGGCATGATCATTGGTTCAAGGGTTTGGAGCAAGGAGATGAAGTATAGGAGTTGGAGGATTTATTTGATTTTTAGAGCACTTGCAAACAACAGATAAAATCCAAACAAGGCAAGGTCTAAAACACTCAAAAGTTTTTGTCAAACCATATTTTATCATGAATTATTAGCTTAAGTGTTGTGGCATGAAAATCAGGGTGTGACAGAGCGTTGCGTCATCTTGCCGCAATTGCTCTTGCTCAAGCTCGTCATAAGCGAGTACTCGAGGTGACCCGTATATGAGTTCCGTGGGGAGAACTACTTCTGCCCCGTATACCAGGGAAAAGGGTGTCTGGCCGGTGGCTCGATTTGGTGTCTTTCTGATTGACCAAAGAACCGCCGGCAATTCATCAATCTAGCGCCTTCCACTCTTGTGTAGTCTGTAAAAGGTCTTTGTCCTCAGGCCTCGCAGTACTTCAGCATTTGCCCTCTCAGCTTGACCATTGCTTCGTGGGTGAGCAACGGAAGCGAAACAGACCTTGCTGCCGAGGTCTTGAATATATTGCATGAAGGTGTGGCTTGTGAACTGCGTGCCGTTGTCGGTGATAACCCTGTTAGGTACACCAAAACGGCACACCAGTCCTTTGAAGAACTTGATGGTTGACTGTCCTGTGACCTTCGTCACTTCTTCCACTTATGGCCACTTTGTGAACTTGACGATTGCAACATACAAGTACTCAAAGCCCCCGACAACGTGGGGGAAAGGGCCCAGTATGTCAAGCCTCTAGACCGAGAAAGGCCAGGAGAGAGGAATGGTTTGAAGGGATTGAGCTGGCTGATGAAGCTTCTTTGAATGGAACTGACACGCTTCACACCTGGTGACTAGTGTCGTCGCATCCTGGAGGGCGGTGGGCCAGAAGGAGCCTTGCCAAAACACTTTGCCGGCAAGGGCCCGTGACCCGATGTGGGATCCACATATGCCTCCATGTATCTCCGCCAACAGCCCCAGTCCTTCCTCCCGAGGGATACACTTCAATTTCACGCCATTCGGCCTCTTTCTATACAGGACGTCATCGACGAACTGGTACATAGTAGAGCGACGGGCTACTTTTTCCGCTTCTTCCTGCTCCTCAGGAAGTTCCCTTGTTTGGATGAATCGGACGGTATGCTGTGCCCACACTAGAGCCTGGGGCTCGACGGCGAGGACTAAAGGCATTTCCTCCATTATCGGAGCGGCTGTCTCCATGGCAAGAGCTTGATGCTCTGTCGGAGCTAGCCGTCCCGTGGCGGGCTTAGTGTCTCCGGCAACATCCTTGCCGGCGGCTTCGGGGAGCTCGGCGGGAATGTACTTGCCAGGCCCTGATTTTCTCCTCTTATTCTACTCTGTTGATGGATCAACGGATGGCTGAGTTAGCCGAAGCACAAAGGTACCTGGGTCCACAGGTAGCTTGAGGGCAGCGTGTTTTAACAGGTAATCGGCGATATCATTCTCCGCTCGGGGAATGTATTCAGCCTGTATACTGTCAAAACGGTCTTCCAGCTTTCTCACTTCACCGATATAGGCCTTCATCAACGGGCTTTGGTAATCCTTGTTGACTTGCTTGACGACAAGTTGCGAGTCGCCTCTGACGACGAGTTTCTTGATTCCGAGGTTCGCCGCGATCCTAAGACCGGCAAGCAGCCCTTCGTACTCAGTCGTATTGTTTGTTGACACCTCCCTGGGGAAGTGCATCTGGATCACGTACTTGAGGTGCTCTCCGGTGGGCGCGACAAGCAGTACGCCAGCCCCGGTGCCCTGTAAGGAGAAAGCTCCATCAAAGTACATGATCCAGTCGCAACTTGCCTCCTTGCCGGGGAGAGCAGTCTCTTGTGTTTCTTCGTCAGGCATCACAGTCCATTCTGCAACGAACTCCGCCAGGACTCGGCTTTGAATCGTCGAGGTACTCTCAAACTTGAGGCCAAAGCTGGACAGTTCCAGTGCCCACTCTACAATTCTTCCCATTGCGTCTAGATTGTGCAATATCCGTTGCAGAGGGAGGCGAGTGACGACAGTGATTTCGTGCACCTTGAAGTAGTGACGCAGCTTCCTCGAGGCCATAAGAAGGCCGAAGAGCAGTTTCTGCACACCGGAGTACCTCGATCTAGCCCCCTGCAGGAGGGAACTAACAAAGTAGACCAGGTGCTGCATCATTTTATTCTTCGGCGGCACTTCAATTGGCTGCGTCGTCTCGGCATCGGTGGCATCGGGCTCCGTCACTGCCATTACCTCATCATCAATTTCTCTCTGCGCCACTAGTGCGGCACTGACCACCTGGTTTGTTGCCGCCAGGTACAGCAGCAACGGTTCCTATGGACTTCGAAATGAACCTGCTCAAGGCGGCAACGCAACTAGCAAGCCGATGCACATCCTTGACTCGCTTGGGCGCTTCAATCTGCTCTATAGCTTTGATCTTTTCTGGATTGGCCTCTATCCCACGCTGTGACACAAAGAACCCGAGAAGCTTGCCAGACGGGACGCTGAAGACGCACTTCTCAGGGTTCAGCTTGAGATTGATCTTGCGTAGGTTTGCAAATGTTTCTTTTAAATCTGATATGTTGGTTGCCCTGTTCTTGGTTTTGACCACTATATCATCCATATAAGCTTCCATATTTCTATGGAGCTGGGGTTCAAAACCAATCTGGACCGCCCTTGCAAACGTTGAACCAGCACTCTTCAACCCCAAAGGCATCCGTATAAAGCAATACATACCACATGGGGTGATGAATGTCGTTTTCTCTTCATCTTCCCTTGTCATGAAGATCTGGTGGTGGCCGGAGTAGGCATCGAGGAATGACAACAGATCACACCCAGCTGTGGAGTCAACAATCTGGTCGATGCGCGGCAACGGGAAGGGGTCTTTGGGCCAAGCCTTATTAATATCTGTGTAATCAATACACAGCCTCAACTTCCCATTTGCCTTGCGCACTACCACCGGATTGGCCAACCACGTTGGATGGAGCACTCCTCTTACCAAACCCGCTGCTTCCAGTTTCCGGATCTCCTCTGTGATGAACTCTTGTCGTTCCAAAGCTTGCTTTCTGACCCTCTGCTTGACGGGCCGCGCATGAGGACAGACAGCAAGGTGGTGCTTAATCACCTCCCTGGGAACGCCGGGGATGTCGGATGCTTGCCATGCAAACACATCGACATTCGCTTGCAGGGAGGTGACGAGCGTGTCTTCCTATTTGTCGTCAAGGGTGGAGCTTATGGTAAAAGCTCCTCCCGTGTCGTCCTCCTTGACAGAAACCTTCTTGGTTCCCGGCGGTGTGGCCCTGGACTTCTTGTTTCTGTCGGCGGAGCTCTCTGGCACGTCCTCAATGGGAGCGCTACACTCCGAAGAGGTGCGCTTGCCAGAGTGGGTGCCTGAGGTCTCACCGGTCTTCTTCTTTTGCCTTCCCGGTGCTCCAGCGGCAGGAGCAAGCGCCTTAGCAGTGGCGGCTGCTGCAACTGCTTGTTGGTAGAGTTGGTCAGCACAAATTGGCGCATCCTTCTTGTCTGATGGGACGATGATGATCGTCACAGGCCCCGGCATCTTCAGGGTGTTGTAGGCGTAATGTGACACCGCCATAAACTTGGCCAGCACTGGGCGGCCAAGGATCCCATTGTAAGGCAAGGGGATCTTGGCAACATCGAACACAATCCTTTCTGTCCTGTAGTTCAGATCACTCCCAAAAGTCACGGGCAACGTGACCTTTCCCTTTGGTTGACTTCTTCCCGGGTTGACCCCCTGAAACGTTCCCATCTCTTCGAGGTCTTCATCAGGAATCTGCAATTTCTCGATCACGGCAGGCGAGATTAAGTTCAGACCGGCCCCGCCATCGACTAGCATGTTTGTCACCTTGAGGTTGCGTATTGTTGGTGAAACCAACAATGGAAAGCACCCGACTGCAGTAGTGCGATCAGGGTGATCCTCAGTGTCAAAAATGATAGGTGTGCTGGACCACTTCAGCGGCCTTTGGGCATCAAACGACGATTCCGCCGCTGTAATCTCACGCGCCCACTGTTTAAGCTGGCGGTGAGAGGTATGCAGCGAGGCGCCGCCATTGACGCACATGGCCTGTGTAGCTTTCTGAAATTCTTGGTCACCAGACTCATCGTCCTCTTCGTGATCATCGTCTTCTGGCTTTTTGTCATGGCCCCGGGCGGGCCTCTCCTGCTGTTTATCTTTGCCGCGACGGCCCGCCTGGCCGTCACGCTTCTTGCCGGACCCCTTAGCACCGTCCTGGCCTTTCTCCTTGTCCCGCCTCTCATATTCAGCCCTCTGCTTCTCAGCAAGGAGCTCAACCTGTCGGCAGTTCTGGAGATCATGGCCTTTGGTGCGACGGATCTTGCAGTATTTCTTGTCAGAGTTTACTGGCTTCTTGGCAGCCACCAAGGCCCGACACGCAACACATTCGGCAATTTCCTTGCCGGGGTCATCTTCCTTGGTTTTCTTGGCGGAGCCGGCATCGTCAGATCCCTCGACGGCAAGCACAGCTTTACCTTTGCGCTTCCTGTTGCGGCGCCGGCCTTTCGTCGCCGGGGCGGCATTATCCTCATCTAAGGGGTCGGTTTCCACGCCGGCATCTTCGTCGGGGTATTTCCTTCCCTCTTCAGCTCGGGCACATCTGTCGGCAAGAACATAGAGTTCTGCCACATCTTTCACCTTGTTCATTGCCAGTTCTTCGCGCATCTTGCGGTTACGCACGTTCTGATGGAACGCGCTGATGATGGCGGCAGGGTGAACATCAGGGATATTGTACTATACTCGGCTGAACCTCTGTATATACTTGCGCAGACTCTCGCCTCCCTTCTGGGGAATGACATGCAGGTCGCTTCCTTGGCCATGGGCTTGGTGACCTCCAGTAAAGGCGCCCACAAACTCATGGCACAAATCCGACCAGGAGGAAATAGAGTCTACCGGCAAGTGCATCAACCACGACATGGCGTTGGGTATAAGAACCAATGGAAAGTAATTCGCAAGCACCTTATCTTCGCGGGCTCCGGCGGCTTGCATTGCGATGGTGTAGATGCTGAGGAACTCAGACGGGTGAGTCTTGCAGTTGTACTTTTCGCCAACGTCAGGTTTGAAGGTGCGGTGAGTGGGCCACTGGAACTGCCGCAGCTCACGGGTAAAAGCCGGACAGCCTACCTCGTAAGGTAGGCCTCCAGGGCTCTCCGAGGCCGGGTGGTTCACATCAGGCCCTGCTCGCCTGTCTGACTGGTGGCGCGCTCCACACCGGCGCTCGATAGTGGTTCGAGCATCTTCATGGGCTCGTTCCTGAAGAACTTGGCGCTGGTCACAGTGGGTCCGCGGGTCAGATGATGCAATGGAGATGTCGTCGCCCGCGACGTCGCAACTAGCCGGCGTCTGCGGTACCGGATGGGGAAGAGGTGAATGCACCGTGGTCGCGGCGCCGCCGGCTTTTCCGCCACTGGTCTGCGGGACTCCATCGAAGCGTCGACCCGGGGGCCCCACCGGACTTGGTTCGACTTTGTTGTCCACCGCAACAAGGCTTCGAATAGTGGGTCTCCATTCGTCGAGTTTCCCCGTAGTGGGAGGAAAGTCGAGCAGCAACTGCGCGCGCGCCAGGGCCTCTGCTGGCGTTGGTGGCAGCAAAACCTGCATGGATCGCGACGCGCTTCGACTTCTGACCATGTCAGAAGGAGCTCTATCACGACCCCGCGGTCACATGCCATTTTCACCAGCGCCTCGGCGAGTGGGCAGGTCTTCTACGTCCCGGGAGTGGCGCTCGGGGCTCTTCTCGCGGCGACGCCTGGGATCTTTGGCGTGATTACGCCGTTCGTCACGCGCTGCCTGGGAGGAGCGCGCTGTTGGCGCCGGCGTGGGAGTCTTGGAGGCCCTTGCGTCGCCTTCAGGCGGGGCGGCAATGACCTTGGAAGGCCCCGCTCCACCCGCGAAGGGCTTGGCTCCGCCTTTGGATTTGGCGACATGTTGCCCGTTACCAGGTGCACAAACATCACCGCCTCCCAAACTCCGGCTGCTGGGATGGTGTTGGTGTTCGTGAGCAGCGCCCCGGGTCCTTTCTAGGACTGGTCCGCTGCTCGCCGTCGTCGGGACGGGCTGTCCGGCTTCCGACTGGCCAACCGCCACTGTCGTCTTCTTCTTGGGCGCCATGATGATGAAGAAGCGTTGAACTAACTGCTAAAGCCAATTCTCACAACTGCGCCTCCTACCTGGCGCGCCACAGATGTTGGTGGGAACGACACCTACGGGATCACAAGAATCCCTACTGTGGTTAGCGGGGCGCGGGGTCGTGAGAAGAGCGGATCAAACAGATAGCACACGGTTCGTTTATCCAGGTTCGGGCCGCGAGGATGCGTAAAACCCTACTCCTGCTTTGGTGGATTGTATATCTGTGTTCTTGAGCTAGCTATGGGGCGTGAGGAGCACCAAAAAGCCGAATCCCTCTCCTGGTCGCCTCGGGCCTCCTTTTATAGAAAAAGGGGTTGCCACGGTGGCACACAGGAGGTGGAAAGGGTACAGTGATGCGAGGTTATCCCTCGGATTACATGACAAGGCGCATTTAATGCGTCTTGCCTAGGTGTCCTTGCTTTATCAGGGACGGGGGAGAGATCTGTCTCGTCCGTCGCCGCTCCTTCTTGTGTCAACACGCGCCCTGGCCAGCGACGCCTGCGATGCCATGTAGGTAGGCAGGCAGCTGAGGTGGCGCAGTGGTGGCTCTTCATGAAGATCTGCATGCCGCCACGCGGGTGCCTGCCCAGCTGGTTGGGTCGGCAGCGGCATGCATGCGGTGGTGGAGGTTTAGTCGGCGTGGGCCTGATGGTGGCCCTGCGGGTGTCCTCGGCAAGGGCCTTGCCGGGGCCCCGGCAAGGGTCTTGCCGAGGCGCCTGCTGTCATCCCCGGCAAGGCGCTTGCCGGGGGCCTTGTGGTCTTCCTCGGCTGGGATCCCGCCAAGGGTTGTCGTCTCCTTAGTTCGTATCTGATCTTGAATGTCTTCACAAAGATCTGCATGCTGCCATAGGGATGTCTCCCGAATCCTTGCCCTTTGGGGGCAGTGGACTCAAGGGTGATTTGCTCCATAGGCGCGGGACGAGTCGTCGCGGCAAGGGTCTTGCCGGGGCTGCTAGAACTGTCTCCCAGCAAGGATCTTGCCGGGGGAGTCCGCTTCGTCCCCTTTGCTCTTCGTGGTCTTGGCCTTGGCGTCGTTCTAGTTCTCTTGAGCTTCGGTCTTACCCCGGCTCACCTCCCTTGGCTTGCTTGGTGTGGTGGTATCCGCGGCTCAGACTGCCTGTGCACAGTTATAGGGGTACAAAAAGTGTACCCCTCTTTTTGTACACCGACACAATCAATTACAACTTTTTTACCGTCACACACCAATTTATGGCACTGTTACCCGAAAGGGATTGGCATCCCCTTTAACACATCGGGTTGCGAGGAATTGTTATCTGTGTGCAGGGGCTGTTTACGTTGTGTTGCTTGGTTCTCCTACTGGTTCGATAACCTTGGTTTCATATCTGAGGGAAATACCTACCACCGCTGTGCCGCATCATTTCTTCCTCTTTGGGGAAATACCGACGTTGCTTCCAGCGACATCAAAAGTAATTTCTGGCACCGTTGCCGAGGAGGATCTTCAACATATACCAGGTTCCTAATCAAAAATATCATCTACTTGCAATTTACAATATTTCCAATTTGCCTCTGCTTTTCCTCTCCCCCATTTCACTAAAATTTGCCGTTTTATTCGCCCCTCTTTTCCGTTCGCCATTTTCTTGTCGGATCTGTTTTTTGTGCATTCTTGTTTGCATAGTCATGATGCCTCAAAGAAAATATTATGATGTTCCTTACCCCAATATTTTGCTTGAAATTGAGAAAAGTACTAAGGAATATATATGACTACACAATTTGAGCATAATAAGTATTTTATCGAAGAGCTTAAGGAACACTCTGTTGTGCTTATTGCTATAACAAAACAACTTGATGATATTAGTAGAGAAGTTTGCAATCTCTAATCTAAGTATGCTTTTGCTGAAAGTTTGCTAGGAAAAATATCCTATGCACAAGCTACTATAGTTAATCAAATGGCCGCTAAACCAATCTCACTAGAGGATAAAAGTTATGAAGATCTTAAAATGATTGGTGTTTCTTCTATTGATTCCTTGTTTAGTAAAGTTAATATTGATGAAAAAGGGACTCGAGAAGAGTCAATTTTAGGTAGAAGGCGTCCCAATATTTCGGAGGGTGAAAATCTTGTTGAGAAATTTGATAAAAGTGGGTTTGAAGAGGTCAAAACTTTAGCTAGTGATGTGCCCACTCTTTTGGATTACAAAGATTTTAATTATGATAGTTTCTCTTTGATTTATTATATTTATTTGTTGCAATCCATGATAAATTCACCCCATGCTTATGAACAAAATAAAGCTTTTACTAAACATATTGTTGATGCTATGATGAAAGCCTTTGAAGAAAAATTGGAATTAGAAGTTTCAATTCCTAGAAAATTGCATGATGAATGGGAACCTACAATCAAAGTCAAGATTAAAAATTATGATTGTTTTGCTTTGTGTGACTTGGGAGCTAGTGTTTCTACAATTCTGAAATCTTTATGTGATGTTCTTGGTCTTACCGATTTTGAATCGTATTCTCCAAATTTGCACTTGGCAGATTCCACTATTAAAAAGCCTATGGGAAGAATTAATGATGTTCTTATTTTTGCAAATACAAATTATGTTCCCATAGATTTTATTGTTCTTGATATTGATTGTAATCCGTCTTGTCCAATTATTCTTGGTAGACCATTTTTACGCACTATCAGTGTCGTGATTGATATGAAAGAAGGCAATATCAAGTTACAATTTCCTTTGAAGAAGGGTATGGAACACTTTCCTAGAACAATAATTAAGCCACCTTATCAATCAATCATGCGGGCATCCTATGGATCTCGAACCAAAGATGACAAAACTTAGATCCTTGCTTTATGCCTAGCTATGGGCGTAAAACTATAGCGCTTGTTGGGAGGCAACCCAATGAATAAATTTTATTTTTGCTTTTTGCTTCCTGTTTTTGAGTGTTAGCACAATTATTTTACTGTTATGATTGTGTTTTTTATGTTTTAATTAGTGTTTGTGCCAAGTAAAGCCTTTAGGATCTTCTTGGTTGACAGTTGTTTGATCTTGCTGAAAAAAACAGAAACTTTTGCACTCACAAAAATATTTATCATTTTTTACCAGAGAGATAAAACACCCATTCCAACTGCAGTAGATAATTATACAAATTTCTCAGCTCTTCCTAAATTTTCAGAATTTTTGGAGTTACATAAGTATTCAAAATAGTCAGATTACTACAGATTGTTCTGTTTTCACAGATTCTATTTTCTTTGTGTTCCGTGCTTATTTTGATGGCTCTATGGTTTTATTTGATGATTTTTTTCCATAAAAAAGTTGGAATACAGTTTATATAATAAAAAAACAAAATATGATTTGGTTTGATATAACACTTATAGTAGTGATTTATTATTCTTATACTAACGGATCTCACAAAGGTTTTGTTGAGTTTTGTGTGATTGAAGTTTTCAAGTTTTGGGTTATCTTATGATTGATGAAGGAAGGATGGAAGAGCCTAAGCTTGGGGATGCCCAAACATCCCAAGCTATTATCCAAAAATAAGCAACCAACTAAACTTGGGGATGCTCCCGAGTGGCATCCCAACTTTCTTCCAACGATCATCGGTATTTTACTCAAAACTATATTTTTACTCGTCACATGATATGTGTTTTGATTGGATCGTCTTGTATGATATGAGTCTTTGCTTGTTTTATTTTGTGTTTAAGTCATCAATCCTTGCTAGACACACCTATTTGGGAGAGCCAAAATTATGTCATGACTTGTTAAAAATGCTCTCTGTGCTTCACTTAATTTTTTATGAGCAATGGGCTTGCTCTAGTGCTTCACTTATATCTTTTTGAGCATGGTGTGCTTAGTATTTTTAAGAAATTCTATCTTTCTTCACTTAAATTATTTTGGGAGAAATAAAAAAATTATGCTCATGATCTTCACTTATATTTGTTTGATCTTATGAAAAGCAACACATGAGAATTAGTCCCAAAGTGATAGATATCTAAGAAGGATATAATAAAAACTTTCATGAAGATCATTAGACAAAATAAACTTGATTCTTAGTAATAATTTTGAGATATGATGATGTGATATGTGAGTTATGTTGATGAGAAATTATGCTTTAGTAAGAATATTGGTGTTAAGGTTTGTGGTTCCCTATGCAAGTACGAAAGTCAATAGTCATGCAATGAAATTATATCCTACTTGTGGTGCATTATTCGGTGTTATTTATGCTTAATGCTTGCTTATGAGATTATCCGTTTCTTGGTTGGTCGCTTCTCAATCTTTTGCTAGCATTCATTTTGCACTAATTATGATCACTACTTGTGCATCCAAAATCCTTTAAACCAGTTTTGCCACATGAGTCCACTATATATACCTATATGTGGTATTCTTTTGCCGATCTAAGCAAATTTGCATATGCCATCTCTATGTTCAAAATAAAATTCTCTTGTGTGTATTTGTTTCGCTCGTGGAGCGGTGATGGGTGGCTAATATTTTCCATGCTAGATGTGTTATTCTCACGATGAGTGTGTATTCACTTGTCATTGCACGAGAGTAAGGCAAAGGTATTAGGGATGCCCAGCTCGAAATGCAAAAATGAATTTACTTTATGTTGTCAAATAATAAATTCCTTGGAAAGTGTTGGTATGGATGGCACCCATGGATACGGTTAGCCATTGAAAGTGAAGTATGGTGGAAAAAGTAATAAACTTTATTTTCTGTTTGGGAACCGCCTATGATATATCTAAGCATGGAAAGTGTTGGGAACTCTAAGTCGTTTTCGTTGGTGGGATGGATACACTTCCCAAAATGTTTTTTATCTCTAAGTTTTTCGCTTTGAGCTCTGGCACCTCTACAAATCCCTACTTCCCTCTGCGAAGGGCCTTTCCTTCACTTTATGCAATTTTTATTTTTGAATTTGAGTCTCCATCTTCTCTTATAAAAGCACCAACTAGGAGGCAATATGATCGTACTTAAGTATTGGGTGTGGCTAATATTCGAGTGTGTTTCATGAATGGATCAATGTTTGACCATGATGGGCTAGGGATAACTTATTTCAGCATTGATATTTTGAAAGACATGGTTGCTTGTTGATATGCTTGAGTATCTAAATTATTATGTCAAAACTAGACTATTGCTTTGAACAACTAAAAGTCTGAATGTCCATGCTATAAAGAAAAGAATATGATATGACATGTTAGGCAGCATTCCACATCAAAAATTCTATTTTTATCACATAGCTACTCAAGGACGAGCAGGAGTTAAGCTTGGGGATGATGATACGTCTCCAACATATCTATAATTTTTTATTGTTCCATGCTGTTATATCAATCTAGCATGTTTTACAATCATTTTATAGTCATTTTATATCATTTTTTGGTACTAACCAATTGACATGGTGCCAAGTGCCAGTTGATGTTTTTCCATGTTTTTTACATCACAGAAAATCAATATTAGACGGAGTCCAAACACCCCGACACTTTACGGAGAATTTTTATGGGCCAGAAGGAACACAACGGGCCCTTGTTGCGCCTGGGGTTGCCCCGAGGGGGGCACAACCCACCAGGGCGTGCCAGGAGGCCCAGGTGCACCCTGGTGGGTTGTGCCTACCTCAGGTGCCCCCCGGACCACCTCTTTGATATATAAATACCCCAATATTCCAGAAACCCTAAAGGCATCGACGAAATATTCATCCAGCCGCCGCAGAGTCCAGAACCACCAGATCCAATCTCGACACCATCTTGGATGGGGTTCACCACCTCCATTGGTGCCTCTCTGATGATGCTTGAGTAGTTCTTTGTAGACCTTCGGGTCCATAGTTAGTAGCTAGATGGCGTCATCTCTCTCTCTCTCTTGATTCTCAATACAATGGTCTCTTGGATATCCATATGATGTAACTCTTTTGCGGTGTGTTTGTTGGGATCGATGAACTTTGAGTTTATGATCAGATCTATCTTTTTATATCCATGAAAGTTATTTGAGTTTCTTTGATCTCTTATATGCATGATCTCTTATAGCCTCATATTTCTTCTCCGATATTTGGGTTTTGTTTGGCCAACTTGCTCTATTTATCTTGCAATGGGAAGAGGTGCTTTATAGTGGGTTCGATCTTACGGTGCTTGATCCCAGTGACAGAAAGGGAAATGACACGTATGTATCGTTGCTACTAAGGATGAAACGATGGGGTCTATCTCTACATAGATAGATCTTGTCTACATCATGTCATCGTTCTTATTGCATTACTCCGTTTCTCCGTGAACTTAATACACTAGATGCATGCTGGATAGCGGTCGATGTGTGGAGTAATAGTAGTAGATCCAGGCAGGAGTCGGTCTACTAATCTTGGACGTGATGCCTACATAATGATCATTGCCTGGATATCATCATGAGTATTTGAAGTTCTATCAATTTTCCAACAATAATCTTGGACGTGATGCCTACATAATGCTAATTTTCTCGAGAGAAGCCACTAGTGAAACCTACGACCCCCGGGTCTTTCTTCTCATATTATTTGCCTTTGCGATCTACTTTTATTTGCATTTATTTTCAGATCTATTAATACAAAAACCAAAAAATACTTTGCTGCACTTTATTTTATTTGCGATCTATTTATCCAATCTATTACAACCTTTTTACCCTCACGCACCAATTTCTGGCACTGTTACCCAAAAGGGATTGAAAACCCCTTTAACACGTCGGGTTGCAAGGATTTGTTATCTGTGTGTAGGGGTTGTTTACGTTGAGTTGCTTGGTTCTCCTACTGGTTCGACAACCGTTGTCTCATATCTGAGGGAAATATCTACCGCCGCTGTGCTGCATCATCCCTTCCTCTCTGGGGAAATACCTACATAGCTTCAAGCGACATCAATGTCCTCTCTATATGTGTCATCGTGGGTGTGCTTATTGTGTCGTGTGACACGAGAGATGAAGGTAAATGGCCGCAGGAATAAATGGGGACCGGGCGGCCTGGATTCTCTGCGCGTCCGCATGGCAGTTTTTGCAGCAGGTAACTGCATTGTCGTGCTGCGCCCGACACAACCTTATGCACACGAACGTGTGTGATCATGCACCGGCCCCAAACACTGGCAGCGCGCATGGAGGGACGAGGGCAGAGCACCCTGAGGGACGCGAGAGCGGAGTGCGTGCGGTGGGACGCGAGCAGAGTGCGCCGCGGCCGCCTGAACCACAAGCAACCACACGCATAGAGCAGTTGAACACGTAGGAAATGGTCGCCTACAAGCCCGCCGACAGTTGCGTCGGAGCATAGAGAGCAGCCGTGTGCTACTACCTCCATCTAGTCTATAGTACCCTTTATATTCTGTGCCATACTTTGCCCTCAAATTTAACCAACAAAATGTTAATGCATGTTATAAAAATTATATAATTGGAAACTATGTTCAAATACGAATCCTACTATATAATCTTTGGCGACATGCATTCGTATTTTATTAGTTAAATCATACTTATAAACCATGACGGGGTATAGTAGGTAACTAAATCACAAACGTTTTTTTATTAACCGTATGTGTACGTGACCTTTCGTCCTCCTCTCGCATGTCTTTTCACCCCACTACCGCAGACCGCTTACAGCGCAAGCTTGCGCAGCGCGCGGCGGCGTTCTTTTGGCCAAACGCTGGCGCCAGTGAATCGTCAGTGAGTCCGTTCCCTCGTAACCTCGCAGGTTCCCGCGCAAGCTTCCCACCCAACTCGTTGAAATCCCCCAAAACCCCAATGCTTACCGGCCTGCTATATAAACCCTCATGGGCAGTGAGTCCTGCATCGCATTTTCCCCTCCCTCCCTGTAGCTTATCTCGTCTAATTCTCCCATAATCGCCAATCGCACCGGTCCGTCGTCACCACTTATCCACTCCGCCGTCATCAGAGGACAGCTCCAGCTGGGAGGCTACACTGCGGCGGCGGCGCAGTCCCCGGCGTAGTGTAGTGCGCTGGGCGTCCCTGTTGGGTGTGGTGGAACACCCACCACACGCTCCGCTGCCGCTGCCCATCGGCAGCTGTTGCTAGCCACCGTTGACGCCACACCACCGTCGAAAGCCAGGGCCATTGCTCTCTCCACTGCCACGACCCGAAGGCAGGAGGTGGCCGTCGTGGCTGCCACCACACTGCCGGCCACCGTGGCCATCACCCGCTCCGCCACCGCGGGCCGCCCACCCCATCATCGACCATCGTGGCCGCCAGCCCACCGTCGACCGCCTGCGTCATCACCCGCTCTGCCACCGCCGCCCGAAGGTGGGAGGCTTAGGTGGATGCCCGCACGTGCGTCAGCGACCTTGCGCGCTACACCGAGTTCCTGGGGGAGGAGGAGCGCCTCGTCGAGCACGCAAAGAGCCTTACCGCCGCCGTGGCCACGGCACACGCCGCCTCAGAGGTGAGGAATCAGGAGATGTACGAGGAGAACCACCGCTTCAAGAGGGGCAGTCTGGAGCGGCAAAGGGCGTTCGAGGTGAGTGTCGCTGAAACTGCAGTAGCGGCATGCACCGTATTGCAGTTGTCCAGCTCATCAGTAGGCTCCTCCTCCTCTACCTCTTACTGAAAGCGCTCGGCAGAGGAGAGGCAGCCGGAAGTAGAACAAAGCACCTCCGTAGTAGTAGTAGTATTTAAGGGCTATTTTCTTCAGTTCATCCGACTATAGATGTGGTGGAACTGTACAACGTACTTAAAATTAGCTAGTATATATAGTTGAACTAGCTATTTCAGTACGTGGTTGGCAATAATTGGGGAAAAGTTTGGTTAGTTCAGCTGTTGTGTTGAACTGTTTGTATAAATTAAGAACGACCGCTTAATCTATAAATGAAATCTATGCTTACTTACTGAATTTTAGTTGCAAAATTAGATACTGCTAGTGATTTTTAGCTTCATATTTTGACAAATCGCAGTGTTACAAGGTTGACAAATGGCAATGTTACTAGATCAACAAATGTCAATCTTTCCAGTTTGACAAATGGCAACATACCCAATATAACAGATGCAAATCTTACCAAATTGTTTGTAAGTGGTTGCACACGGGTCATCCAAAAGAACCGTTTGCGTTGAAGAGATGCACAAATCCAGCTCTCACTTTGCATAAGGGTGTTCTATCTAAAACATTTGCGATCAAGAGACGCAAAAATCCTGCTCGGCACATTTTCCCTTGGCTTCCTGGGGAAGCTGTCGGTTTGCATACGGGTGTTCTAACTAAAACGTTTGTGATGAGTGTTTTATATTTAAAAACCATTGATGTTTTTTTAAGAAAATCATTTGATAAGTCTGTACATTAAGAGAGAACAACGCAAGTTCGCTCAAACCATATCTTTCATTTAGTCATATGGAAAATTTATATTCATATGATCGAGATACAGTATTAAACCCGAGAAAAAAAACTATTTTTGGTAGCGGTGGAGGCGGTGTGCCGCGCCGTCGTTGTCGTTCGGGACGCCGTTGCTGAAGTCTTCAATGCAGCACAGAATATTCTTCACATGTGAATCAAACATCATGTCATCGCGCGATCGACGGGCGGGGTGCGGGAGGACGACAGCTGACGGCGCTGAGAGGTAGTGGTCGACAACGACGTCCCATGCTGGTGAAGGGGGCATGCGCATGGGCACGAGTGCGGCGGGTGCAGCCAAACGCACGGGGACCGGTGCCACGGTGGGTGGAGGGGCGCGCACTAGCACGGGCACGGGCGTTGGCATGTATACGAGCTCGTGTGGGTCCGCGGAGACCTCGTTGACGCCTGCAGCTTCAAGCTCTACAATAGTGCTCGATGACCAGCCCGTCAATGCTATGAGGATGGTCGTTGGCGCGGGCGCGGGGATGGGAGCTAGGACGGGAGTGGGGGCAGCAACCGCCGCGGCCAGCTTGATCTGGGCCATGTCCATGAGGCCCCATTCCTCCTTATTTTCTATCTCCTCCGGCTCGGAGTGCACTTCACCAAACTTGAAAACTAGTGGCAGATGTTCCTTCTGCGCCATGGTGTTGGTGAAGGTCTACTGGAGGGAGGGGAATGGTGAGGGAGTCCTGGACTAAGGGGTCCTCGGGCGTCCGACAGCAACCTCTTGAGCACTGCGTTGGATTTCCTTGAAGAGGAAAGGATGATGCAGCAAAATAGCGTAAGTATTTCCCTCAATTTTGAGAACCAAGGTATCAATCCAGTAGGAGGCTACACACGAGTCCCTTGTACCTGCACAAAACAAATAACTCCTCACAACCAACACGATAAGGGGTTGTCAATCCCTTCACGGTCACTTACGAGAGTGAGATCTGATAGATATGATAAGATAATATTTTTGGTATTTTGTAATAAAGATGCAAAGTAAAATAAAAGCAAATTAAATAACTAAGTATTGGAAGATTAATATGATGAAGATAGACCCGGGGGCCATAGGTTTCACTAGTGGCTTCTCTCAAGAGCATAAGTATTTTACGATGGGTGAACGAATTACTGTTGAGCAATTGACAGAATTGAGCATAGTTATGAGAATATCTAGGTATGATCATGTATATAGGCATCACGTCCGAGACAAGTAGACCGACTCCTGCCTGCATCTACTACTATTACTCCACTCATCAACCGCTATCCAGCATGCATCTAGAGTATTAAGTTCAAGAAAACAGAGTAACACCTTAAGCAAGATGATATGATGTAGAGGGATAAATTCATGCAATATGATAAAACCCCATCTTGTTATCCTCGATGGCAACAATACAATACGTGCCTTGCTGCCCCTACTGTCACTGGTAAGGACACCGCAAGATTGAACCCAAAGCTAAGCACTTCTCCCATTGCAAGAAAGAGCAATCTAGTAGGCCAAACCAAACTGATAATTTGAAGAGACTTGCAAAGATAACCAATCATACATAAAAGAATTCAGAGAAGATTCAAATATTGTTCATAGATAATCTTGATCATAAACCCACAATTCACCGCTCTCAACAAACACATCGCAAAAAGAAGATTACATCGAATAGATCTCCACAAGAGAGGGGGAGAACATTGTATTGAGATCCAAAAAGAGAGAAGAATCCATCTAGCTAATAACTATGGACCCGAAGATCTGAGGTAAACTACTCACACTTCATCGGAGAGGCTATGGTGTTGATGTAGAAGCCCTCCGTGATGGATGCCCCCTCCGGTGGAGCTCCGAAACAGGCCCCAAGATGGGATCTCGTGGATACAGAAGGTTGCGGTGGTGGAATTAGGTTGTTGGCTCCATATCTGATCGTTTGGTGGTACGTAGGTATATATAGAAGGAAGGAGTACGTCGGTGGAGCAACAGGGGGCCCACGAGGGTGGAGGGCGCGCCTAGGGGGGGGGGTAGGCATGCACCCTACCTCGTGGCTTCCTCCTTTATTTCTTGACGTAGGTTCCAAGTCTCCTAGATCATGTTCGTTCCAAAAATCACGTTCCAGAAGGTTTCATTCCGTTTGGACTCCATTTGATATTCCTTCTCTGCGAAACTCTGAAATAGGCAAAAAACAACAATTCTGGGTTGGGCCTTCGGTTAATAGGTTAGTCCCAAAAATAATATAAAAGTGGATAATAAAGCCCAATAATGTCCAAAACAGTAGATAATATAGCATGCAACAATAAAAAATTATAGATACGTTGGAGACGTATCAAGCATCCCCAAGCTTAATTCCTGCTCGTCCTTGAGTAGGTAAATGATAAAAAAGATAATTTTGATGCGGAGTGCTACTTGGAATAATTTTAATGTAATTCTTCTTAATTGTACTATGAATATTCAGATCCGAAAGATTCAAGATAAAAGTTCACATTGACATAAAAATAATAATACTTCAAGCATACTAACTAAGCAATTATGTCTTCTCAAAATAACATGGCCAAAGAAAGTTCATCCCTACAAAATCATATAGTTTAGTCATGCTCCATTTTCATCACACAAGAATGCTCTCATCATGCACAACCCCGATGACAAGCCAAACAATTGTTTCATACTTTAGTAATCTCAAACCTATAAACTTTCACGCAATATATGAGTGCGAGCCATGGACATAGCACTGTGGGTGGAATAGAATATGATGATGGGGGTTATGTGGAGAAGACAAAAAAGGAGAAAGTCTCACATCAACAAGGCTAATCAATGGGCTATGGGGATGCCCATCGACTGATGTTAATGCAAGGAGTAGGGATTGCCATGCAACGGAGGCACTAGAGCTATAAATGTATGTAAGCTCAACAAAAGAAACTAAGTGCGTGTGCATCCAACTTGCTTGCTCACGAACACCTAGGGCACTTGAGGAGGCCCATTGTTGGAATATACAAGCCAAGTTATATAATAAAAAATTCCCACTAGTATATGAAAGTGAAAAAACAAAAAGACTCTCTATCATGAAGATTATAGTGCTACTTTGAAGCACAAGTGTGGCAAAGGATAGTAGCATTGTCCCTCCTCTCTTTTTCTCTCTCTTTTTTTGGGCCTTCTCTTCTTCTTTTTTTAAGGCCTTTCTCTCCCTTTTTTTTAATTACTCACTTGGGACAATGCTCTAGAAAATGATGATCATCACACTTCTATTTATTTACAACTCAATGATTACCACTCGATGCTACAACAAAATATGACTCCATATAAATGCCTCCGACGGTGTACCGGGATATGCAATGAACCAAGAGTGACATGTATGAAAGAATTATGAATGGTGGCTTTGCCACAAATACTATGTCAACTACATGATCATGCTAAGCAATATGACAATGATGAATGTGTCATGATAAACGGAATGGTGGAAAGTTGCATGGCAATATATCTCGGAATGGCTATGGAAATGCCATAATAGGTAGGTACGGTGGCTGTTTTGAGGAAGATATAAGGAGGTTTATGTGTGAAAGGGCGTATCATATCACGGGGTTTGGATGCACTGGTGAAGTTTGCACCAACTCTCAATGTTAGAAAGGGCAATGCACGGTACCGAAGAGGCTAGCAATGATGGAAGGGTGAGAGTGCGTATAATCCATGGACTCAACATTAGTCATAAATAACTCACATACTTATTGCAAAAATCTACAGGTCATCAAAAACCAATCACTACGCGCATGCCCCTAGGGGGATAGATTGGTAGGAAAAGACCATCACTCGTCCCCGACCGCCACTCATAAGGAGGACGATCAAAGAACACCTCATGTTTCAAATTTGTTACATAATGTTTACCATACGTGCATGCTACGGGACTTGCAAACTTCAACACAAGCATTTCTCAAATTCACAACTACTCAACTAGCACGACTTTGATATTATTACCTCCATATCTCAAAACAATCATCAAGCATCAAACTTCTCTTAGTATTCAAAACACTCATAAGAATTTTTTTACTAATCTTGAATACCTAGCATATTAGGATTATTTAAGAAAATTACCATGCTATTTAAGACTCTCAAAATAATCTAAGTGAACCATGAGAGATCAATATTTTCTATAAAACAAATCCACCACCGTGTTCTAAAAGATGTAAGTGAAGTACTAGAGCAAAACTATATAACTCAAAAGATATAAGTGAAGCACATAGAGTATTCTAACAAATTCCAAATCATGTATGGCTCTCTCAAAAGGTGTGTACAGCAAGGATTATTGTGGTAAACTAAAAAGCAAAGACTCAAATCATACAAGACGCTCCAAGCAAAACACATATCATGTGGTGAATAAAAATATAGCTCCAAGTAAAGTTACCGATGGAAGTAGATGAAAGAGGGGATGCCTTCCGAGGCATCCCCAAACTTTGGATTTTAGGTGTACTTAGATTATCTTGGGGGTGCCATGGGAATCCCCAAGCTTAGGCTCTTTCCACTCCTTGTTCCATAATCCATCAAATCTTTACCCAAAACTTGAAAACTTCACAACACAAAACTTAAAGTAGAAAATCTCGTGAGCTCTGTTAGCGAAAGAAAACAAAATACCACTTCAAGGTACTGTAATGAACTCATTCTTTATTTATATTGGTGTTAAACCTACTGTATTCCAACTTCTCTATGGTTTATAAACTATTTTACTAGACATAGATTCATCAAAATAAGCAAACAACACACGAAAAACAGAATCTGTCAAAAACAGAACAGTCTGTAGTAATCTGTAACTAGATCAAGATCTGCAACCCCAAAAATTCTAAAATAAATTTCTGGACGTGAGGAATTTATCTATTAATCATCTTAAAAAAGAATTAACTAAATAGCACTTTCCAAATAAAAATGGAGCAGTTCTCGTGAGCGCGAAAGTTTCTGTTTTTTACAGCAAGATAACAAGACTTTCCCCAAGTCTTCCCAACGGTTCTACTTGGCACAAACACTAATTAAACACAAAAACACAACAAAAACAGAGGCTAGGTAAATTATTTATTACTAAACAGGAGAAAAAAGCAAGGAATAAAAATAAAATTGGGTTGCCTCCCAACAAGCGCTATCGTTTAACGCCCCTAGCTAGGCATAAAAAGCAAGGATAGATCTAGGCATTGCCATCTTTGGTAGGCAATTATTCAATGAGACATCTATTATCCTTAGATATTTATTTCTTTTTAGTTATTATCAAACTTTTAGGCACAAGATCGAAAAATGCATTTCTAACAAATGGTTCCTTAATGATAGCAACAAGATTGGGATGAATACTTATAGATTTGAGATCCGCAGTTTCCTTACTAGAGGATTCACCCTTATTTTTAGGAACATACATAAGCTTGGTGATTTTAGTAGGAGGACTTGGAGTATTCTTTACAGAAGAAAAAGTGGTTCCCAAGTTGGTAATGATATCTTCAAGTTTATCGATCCTAGTGGAATCATGATTTATTTTCTCATTAACTATGGGTTCCTTCTCTTTAATATTTTTCAAAGTGACTCCTACTTTAGATCCATATTGAGAGATTCGGTTGTGGATCTTTTTATCCAAATTTTCAATTAACTCTATGGTAAAAACCTTATTTTCAATAATTTCGAGCCTTTGCATTACATGTCCAAACTTAACACAGTTCCATTAACCAAAAGAGGGGGTGAGCCAAACAAATCTATCATAGCATTATAAGAATCAAAAGTATGGCTACCTAAGAAATTCCCTCTGGTAATGGTATCAAGGATATATCTATACCAAGGATTAGCACCTACATAAAAATTGCGGAGAAGAACGGAAGTAGACTGCTTCCTGGTAGATCTATTTTGAGCATTGCAAATTCTATACCAAGCATCTTTCAGACTTTCTCCCTCCCTTTGTTTAAAATTTAGGACTTCATTATCGGGAGACAACGGAGAGGATAGAGGACTAGCCATAACGACAAGCAAGCAATCCAACACACGAGCAAACAAGAAATGGGCAAAAAGAGGCAAATAGAGAAAGAGAGGGAGGATAGAGAGAGAGGGCGAATAAAACGGCAAGGGTGAAGTGGGGGAGATGAAAACGAGAGGCAAATGGCAAATAATGTAATGCGGGAGATAAGGGTTGTGATGGGTACTTGGTATATTGACTTTTGCGTAGACTCCCTGGCAACAGCGCCGGAAATGGCTCGTTGTCAGGAGTCAAATCTTGACTTGCGCGAACCTCCCCGGCAACGGCGCCAGAAATCTTCTTGCTACCTCTTGAGCACTGCGTTGGATTTCCTTGAAGCAGAAAAGATGATGTGGCAAAGTAGCATAAGTATTTCCCTCAGTTTTTGAGAACCAAGGTATCAATCTAGTAGGAGGCTACGCGTGAGTCCCTCGTACCTGCACAAAACAAATAACTCCTCGCGACCAACGCGATAAGGGGTTGTCAATCCCTCCACGGTCACTTACGAGAGTGAGATCTGATAGATATGATAAGATAATATTTTTGGTATTTTTGTAATAAAGATGCAAAGTAAAACAAAAGCAAAGGAAATAACTAAGTATTGGAAGATTAATATGATGAAGATAGACTCGGGGGCCATAGGTTTCACTAGTGGCTTCTCTCAAGAGCATAAGTATTTTACGATGGGTGAACCAATTACTGTTGAGCAATTGACAGAATTGAGCATAGTTATGAGAATATCTAGGTATGATCATGTATATAGGAATCACGTCCGAGACAAGTAGACCGACTCCTGTCTGCATCTACTACTATTACTCCACTCATCGACCGCTATCCAGCATGCATCTAGAGTATTAAGTTCATGAAAACAGAGTAACGCCTTAAGCAAGATGACATGATGTAGAGGGATACATTCATGCAATATGATAAAAAAACCATCTTGTTATCCTCGATGGCAACAATACAATACATGCCTTGCTGCCCCTATTGTCACTGGGAAAGGACACCACAAGATTGAACCCAAAGCTAAGCACTTCTCCCATGGCAAGAAAGATCAATCTAGTAGGCCAAACCAAAATGATAATTCAAAGAGACTTGCAAAGATAACCAATCATACATAAAAGAATTCAGAGAGGATTCAAATATTGTTCATAGATAATCTTGATCATAATCCCACAATTCATCGGTCTCAACAAACACACCACAAAAACAAGATTACAATGAATATATCTCCACAATAGAGGGGGAGAACATTGTATTGAGATCCAAAAAGAGAGAAGAAGCCATCTAGCTAATAACTATGGACCCGGAGGTCTAAGGTAAACTACTCAAACTTCATCGGAGAGGCTATGGTGTTGATGTAGAAGCCCTCCGTGATGGATGCCCCCTCCGGCGGAGCTCCAGAACAGGCCCCAAGATGGGATCTCATGGATACAGAAGGTTGCGGCGGTGGAATTAGGTTTTTGGCTCCGTATATGATCATTTGGGGGTACGTAGGTATATATAGGAGGAATGAGTACGTCGGTGGAGCAACAGGGGGCCCACGAGGGTGGAGGGCGCGCTTGGAGGGGGGGGGGTAGGCGCGCCCCCTACCTCGTGGCTTCCTCCTTTATTTCTTGACATAGGGTCCATGTCTCCTAGATCATGTTTGTTCCGAAAATCACGTTCCCGAAGGTTTCATTCCGTTTGGACTCCGTTTGATATTCCTTTTCTGCGAAACTCTGAAATAGGCAAAAAACAACAATTATGGGCTAGGCCTCCGGTTAATAGGTTAGTCCCAAAAATAATATAAAAGTGGATAATAAAGCCCAATAATGTCCAAAATAGTACATAATATAGCGTGGAGCAATCAAAAATTGTAGATACATTGGAGACGTATCACCGGCCTGTTATCCATGGGCCCGACTGATGGGCTGTGAAGACATGAAGACCGAAGACTATACCTGAGTCTGGATTGGACTCTCCTTGGCGTGGAAGGCAAGCTTGGCGACCGACTATGAAGATTCCTTCTTATGTAACCGACTCTATGTAAACCGTAGATCCCCTCGATGTTTATATAAACCGGAGGGGATAGTCCAGAAAGGATAAATTAATTACCATAGTCATACAGGTTAGACTCCTAGGGTTTAGCCATTACGATCTCATGGTAGATCAACTCTTGTAACACCCATATCCATCAATATCAATCAAGTAGTACGTAGGGTATTACCTCCATAGAGAGGGCCCGAACCTGGGTAAACATTGTGTCCCCTGTCTCATGTTTCCATCAATCCTAGACGCACAATTCGGGACCCCCTACCCGAGATCCACCGGTTTTGACATCGACATTGGTGCTTTCATTGAGAGTTCCACTGTGCCGTCGACGAAAGGTTCAATGGCCCCTTCAATCGTCTATAGAGACACTGTCCAAGGAGAAACCTTCCTCCCCGGATAGATTTTCGTGTTCGGCGGCTTCATACTGTGGGCCAACTCGCTCGGCCATCTGGAGCAGATCGATAGCTACGTCCCCGGCCACCAGGTCAGATTTGGAAGCTTGAACTACGTCGCGGATATCCGAGGAACATGACTTAAATCTGTCATCGGATCACACCCAGGAGATGGTCCCTGTTGCTGCAACGGCCTTAGAACCAGAGCAGATCGTGCCATGCGAAGCCACAGAGTCCGCGGCGTTGGAGCCGCACACGGACTCGTCACCCCACGATATCTATGTCAATGGAACTCTGGATTCGTCTCCGGCTATAAATTCCAGACCATATACGCTTGTGGGCACTGAGCTACATTGGTTATCGATCTTCGAATTCGGCGCCGCAGACGTCTTTCAGCACTCACCTTTGGGTGATGTGTTTAACTCTTTAAAGAACCTGTCATTCACGGGAGACTCGCAGCCGAACTATGTCCAGTTCGAACTAGGGGCTGACAACGGAGAATTTTGTTTCCCATCCGCCATCCACTTCATAGCCACTGTCGAGGACTTAACCAACATGTCCACTCCTGGCTCCGCAGACATTGATGATCCAGACGACGATGCAGATAAGGAGCAAGGCCAAGATCCGCCAGCCTTCGAACGCAAGACGGACACCCCTTCACATGACGTGTACCTAATTGATACACTTAAAAAGCCTCACAGCAAAGACAAGGGAGATCCAGTTAAAACTCCTGAGTCACAGTCTAAGTTCCAGTGCCCCAAGTCACACCGTAGCAACAATGGCATTGGAGAAAATAGTACTCCGGACGGCGCCGAAAGCAGTGAAGACCCTGTGGGAGCAACATTCGAGCAGGAGGAACAGGAAAACGGGCAAGCCAGCCCCGACGAATAGGCCCTGCCTAGTGATGGATTGCAGGACGACAATTACCTTCCGCTTTCTGAAGATGAGGAAAGCCTCAACGACGAAGACTTCATTGTACCCGAAGAGCCCCTCAAATAGGAGCGCTTCAAGCGCAGGCGGATAGCTACAGCAAGGAGCCTGAAAAAGAAGCAGCAGTAGCTTCAAGATGACCAAGACCTACTCAATGACAGATGGACCAAAGTCCTGGTCACCGAAGAATATGGCCTGAGTGGCCCAGCCAAAAGCTACCCAAAGCACAGATCGCTCTACCAGTCCGATGACGGGGCGTTGGAGCCATACCATCGTCACACAACACGGCAGGTCGTCGGCAACTCTGTCCGGATAAAAAGGCAACTCAAGCCGAACACCAGACCGCCCAGCTCGCCGTAAAGGCATGAACAACGTAGGCCACGATTACCCAGATAACCTGCAGAGGGACTGGCACAATAGAGCAGGAAGCGCAATACCGATCTACGGATCACGAAAACATGCTTTGACACGCAACAATGGCTACCTATTCGGACGTGTCACACCTCGCCGCAACCTGGCCGAAAACCACAATGGGACTCCTTCGGAGTTACGCCGCAGTGTGGCCCAATATAGAGGTGCCGCACACCCGCTTTGCTTCACTGATGAAGTAATGGATCATGAATTCCCCAAAGGATTCAAACCTGTCAATATTGAATCATATGATGGGACAACCGATCCCGCAGTATGGATAGAAGATTTCATCCTCCACATCCATATGGCTCGTGGAGACGACCTCCACGCCATTAAATACCTCCCACTAAAACTAAAAGGACCAGCTCGGTATTGGTTAAACAGCCTTCCTGAAAATTCCATAGGCAGCTGGAAGGACTTGGAAGAGGCCTTCCTCGATAACTTCCGAGGAACACATGTCCGGCCACCGGATGCCGATGACCTAAGTCACATTGTCCAACAGCCCGACAAATCAGCCAGGGAGCTCTGGACCCGGTTCTTAGTCAAAAAGAACCAAATCGTCGACTGTCCGGACGCGGAAGCCCTCGCGGCTTTCAGACACAGCGTCCGGGACGAATGGCTTGCACGCCACCTCGGCCAAGAAGGACCTAAATCCATGACAGATCTCACTGCTCTGATGACTCGCTTTTGCGCAGGAGAAGATAGTTGGCTCCCTCGTAGAAGCAATAGCGCCAGCAACCAGGGCACCTCCAAAATCTGAGACGCCAACGGAAAGCCATGGGGAAGCAAAAATAACAGTCACAACGATAATGAAAGATCAGGCGACACAGCGGTCAACACCGGATTCAGCAACCCCAAGCACGGCGAGCGGAAGAAGCCATCCAAGGCGAATCGAGATGAACCATCCAACCTGGGGATGATTTTGGACTGACCCTGCCAGATTCACGGCCACCCCGAAAAACCAGCTAATCATACCAACAGAAACTGCTGGGTCATTAAACGAGCTGGCAAGCTCAATGCCGAACACAGGGGAAGGAAGCCACCAAGCGACAGGGATGACGGAAAGATTCACCAACAAAAAACTGGAGGTCTGAAGCAGTCTCCACCCGAGGATCAACTACCCCTAGAACGGAAATAGCAGCCCGGCTTCCGCCGCCCACTTCGTACACCTACAAAGTTTGTACCGCGCATACATCATTACACACTCAAGATACCATGCGCATCGACGGAAGCACAATACGGACAAGCCTGCGAGAACTCTAGTAACTTTTTCTATATATAATTATTTATTTTCCTTTTTTATTTCCTCTTTCGATATCCTTTAGAAAAACAGGTGATGAACAGTTTAAAAATCAGAAACTGTCTCTATCGGAGTTCGGATTCGTACACTCACCTAAGGGGCTATGTCCATCAAGGATTCCCCGCCGAGGACTGGCGGTGCAGAAATGCGACAGGAGGTCCAAAATAACTTTTTTTAGACCGCACTCTCCATTTTTCGAGCTTGTACTATGCCTGTTCCTTCGCCTCCAACCCCAAACATGTCAAATAGCCGGGGGGATGGCTTTTAAATAATCATAAGTAATCATTGGCATATCGCTCAGTTACCAGTAAACAATATCCGAACTAATCATCCGTATGGTTTTCCCGACAAACATGACTCCTATGGTTATTTCACAGATATACCTTGGCCTAATCTGCTAGGGGCTCAGTGTGGGAACAAATGAGCTGCCAGTAAAAGTCCGAACACCTCTATAGCATACTTCAGCGTCGCAAGTTTGGTCTTATATGCATCAGCTCCGAATCATTGTCTTGGGTCAATAGTTGGGTTGCCTGGCTCCTGTGCTTGCTACCCTATGTCCCGCTCTCTCGGCTAGGGTAGTAAAGGGAGAACTACTGTGATTGTGCCCTGGTCTAAACCGGACGAGCACCTCAGTAGAGAAAGCCGAAAACTGACTACCATGAGGCGGCGTGAGCTGGTCAACCACTTGACGACTTAACGGAATCATTAGCGATTCTCCGTGTCACACGAGGGATCTTTTTCAGATCAGACATGTAAGGCACCATACACCACATACATACCAGGGGCTATGTCATAGCCCCACCATAAAACTCCTATGGCTAAGTGAAAGTGTTAACGCCTTATAGTCTGATTGCCTGGTTCGCCGCATTATCACCTCCTTCATGGACCAAGACATTGGATAAAGAGTGATTAAATACATTTCCGAACACCCCCGTACTTCCTACGAGGGGGCTGAAGCCGACGATTGGAAAACTTTCAGACTATATCAAAACCGCCGCACAGGAGGAATTCAAGCTTTCAAGCAAAACATAAATAGATTAACTATAAAATTGTCTTTTACAATTTTCACTCGAACATTATGTCTTTCGAGCACTGACCCTCTACAAAGCGAGCGGCCTCTAGGATGTCCTCAAAATAATGTTCCGGTTCCGGACGGTCCTTGCCTTTGGGTGGACCCTTCGTCGCAACATCGATGGCTATCATCTTCCCCCAGAACGTCTTGACTCGGGCAAAAGCCATCCGTGCACACTCAATGCATGTTGACCGCTTCACAGCGTCGATACGCGGCACCGCGTCAACAAGCCTTTGCACTAAACCGAAATAGCTGTTCGGAACAGGCTCGGTTGGCCACAGCCGGACTATGAAGTCCTTCATGGCAGCGCTAGACATCCTATGAAGTTCGGCCCATGGGACATCTGTTCATTAAGCAACAAGGGGCTCTTTGACGTGCCAAACTGTGACCAAAAAAGCTTCTCCATTGCATATCCATCCCGCGCTTGGTAATACTGCGCCGCATCGGCAGAACTCTTCGGCAAGTCTAAGAACTCGTCCGGAGAACTCCATACTTGGTTGAGATGGACATAGTTCGGGTCGCCGAACTTAGTTTGTAGCAGAAAAGGCTTTCCAGCCGCAATCTCCCTCGCCTATCGAACCTCCTCACGGGCCACTCTGCATTCTGACCACGCTCCTCTTTCCTCTTGCAAGGCCTTCTCCAGGTCAGCCATTAAGGCTTCACCCTCCTTCTCCAGAAATTCACAGCGGTCGGTAGCATTCTCCAGCTCGAGCGTCATCGTGGATATCTTCTCCTCATCTTGGCCCCGTACAGCTCATTCGGCTTCTAGTTCAGCTGATGCCTTTTCAGCAGCAGCATTGCTACGCCAGGCCTGCTCCTTGGCCCGGGCTAGCTCCGCTCGAAGAACTTCAACAACGGCAGCACCATCTGCAGCCAAATTTCATCATCACGCTTATACCACAAAAATGTATGAGGATTTCCCCGAATACATACCTTGCGACTCGTCAAGACGCATATTGATTAAAGCAAGATCATCCCCTGCCACATCAAGCTTCTGCTGCAAATCGGCAATCTCCATAGTCCGGGAGGTGGCCAAAGGGGAAGCAGCCTGCATTCAAGGTTTATTAGGTTAGTCCTCAAACGATCCTTTTTCGATCCTCCGTTTTGCTTCCCAGTGGAAGCCAACACGAGTATCAGGGGCTACTACCTATACACAGGCGTATCTTCGCAAATGAAACATAGCTGAAAACATTATGTTACAAACCTCGAAGCCCTTTAGTAGGCTCATGAAGGCTTCATTTAATCCGCTCTTCACGGACGAAATCTTCTCAATCACTGTACCCATCAAGGTACGATGTTCCCCCAAGACAGATGCTTTCCGCAACATGCCTCGCAATATATCCGGAGTCTCCGGGCTTCCGGAAATTGCTCCAACAGCACGATCATCCTTTGAAGGAATCTACTCGCCCGTCTCCAAAATCGCTATCGGCTTTGAACCGGATAGTCCGGGGCCCTTGTTACCACCAGTCCTGGAATCCCGGATGGTCGGAGGTCCACCTTGGGGTACCGCCTCTTCTGTCCCCTGGTCTAAAGGGACCCTCCGCGATGACACTTCAGAGTCATCCGCCTTGTTGGGCGAGGAGGTTGGAGGAGGCATCTCGCTCTCCATCATCTCTGGAAGGAGACTCCCCGAAGAAGAGGATCGCCCAGAAAAACTCTGTGCCGACCTGCAAAAATGCATGAATGCATTATGCTAAAAGGAACAGAACATCACACTATCAAGGTACTCCGGATTTTCTTACGGTTTGGTCAAGGGTTTGTCCCCTTATTGGAGCTGCTCAACGGCATCACCTTCCAAACCCAAGCCGGTCA
Organism: Triticum aestivum; assembly: GCF_018294505.1. NCBI lineage: Eukaryota > Viridiplantae > Streptophyta > Magnoliopsida > Poales > Poaceae > Triticum > Triticum aestivum. Next base: position 64,181,935 of record NC_057806.1, read on the forward strand.
ACGGTGGCATCTTGCCCTTCTTGGAATACCGCCCCTCCCCATCTTTAGAGGCGGCCCTTTTCCTCTTGTTTGGAGAAGGAACGATGGGTCCTTTCCCGCCTCCGTCTTCGAGCGAGGAAAGGTCGATTTCTCCGGACTTAGTGTCCAACTTACCTCTAGAACCAAGGTCATCTTGGGTCTTCTCGCCCTCCCCTGTCGATGCCTGGAACGGCGCCGAGGCCAGCATCCTTGTTAACACAGGAGTAGCTGAGTCTTCGGGAAGGGGGGGCGGACACGTAATCAATTCCACCTTCTTTTATCCAGCCCTGAAAAAGGATGATACCATTGGTTTCTTGCAACTGGATATCTGACTATAAGGTATTCGGTAAACGTGTACTTAGCGGGGTGCCCGGATGGTTGCAGTCTAGGCCGACATCTCTGGCAGTGTCCGGCCATTGCCTTCATTTTCTGAAGACTAATCTCCACATTCCTTCGGGCGTTGCGCCGAATAAGTTCCGAAGAGTCCGTGGCCCTTCTGGATTGAACTCCCATAGGCGGAGAGGCCTTCGCTGGCACGGCAGGGTCTGACGAACTAGCATTATATGAACGACGCTGGCTATGTCGATATCCCTCTCAATGAGGCTCCGGATGCGACTTTGCCGAGTTTGCACATCATTTGTTGATCCCCAATCTAGCCCCTTATTAATCCACGATGCAAGTTGAGTTGGAGGGCTGGGTCGAAATACGGGCGCAGTCGCCCACTTGGAGCTGCGGGGCTCGGTGATATAGAACCACCCCTGCTGCCATAGATCGGAAGATTTGGCGAAGGATCCTTTCAGCCAAACGGCGCTAGCAAGCTTGCTCACTGCAGCGCCACCGCACTCGGTCAGCTCCCCCTCTACCACTTGCGGCTTCACATCGAAGGTCTTGAGCCACAAGCCGAAGTGAGGAGGAGTTCAGAGGAGGGCTTCACATGTGACCATAAACATCAAGATAAGAAGAATAGAGTCCGGGGCCAAATCGTGGAAGTCTAGCCTGTAATAATACATGAGTCCTCGGACGAAGGGTTAAGTGCAAACCCCAACCCACGGAGGAAGTGGGACACGAACACGGCCCTCTCACTGGATTGGGGGTGGGAATGACCTGCCCCTCGGTGGGAAGCTGATGATGGATTTCAGCAGTCAGGTACCACGCTGCCCGAAGCTTTGCAATGTCTTCCTCCATGATAGAGGAGGCTACCCACCGGCCTTGACGGCTAGATCCAGACATGATTGGGGCTGGTGGCGACTGAAGCCCGGGAGTTGGAGCTCGGGGTAGCAGGAGTTGAGGAAGAGGCAAGCGTGGAAGAAAAAGACGGGTCTGTACCCCTATATAAAGGCTGCAAATATCAAACGTCTCCTCTCGGGCCTCAAAAACTTGCTTGTTTCCAAGGAGTTGTACCCAAGTGACGGTTGGGATACCCACGTTCGGGTCGACAGGAATCCCTTAAAAAAGGAGACACGATCTCCGTTTTGATAAAGTACGCCAATAATGCCACGTCCTGGGACGTGGGGCGGCGGGCCAGCTAAAATGGTTCGCAGGCAAAGGCCGGGTAGGCGCGGTGTCATATTACCAAAAAGTGGTCAGTGGATTGAACCCATGAAATATTGTATCCTCTACGGTTGTGCATACAAGTCCGGATACAATCATTACATCTGAAGATCAACTAGGAGTTCGGAAGGGGGAACCCGCCTTGCAATGCCGATGATAATCTGCGCACTGGACCCCTCGTCATTGAATCCAGGTTCAGGGGCTACTGAGGGAGTCCTGGACTAAGGGGTCCTCGGGCGTCCGGCCTGTTATCCATGGGCCGGACTGATGGGCTGTGAAGACATGAAGACCGAAGACTATACCTGAGTCCGGATTGGACTCTCCTTGGCATGGAAGGCAAGCTTGGCTACCGACTATGAAGATTCCTTCTTATGTAACCGACTCTATGTAAACTCTAGATCCCCCCGGTGTCTATATAAACCGGAGGGGATAGTCTGGAAAGGATACATTAATTACCATAGTCATACATGTTAGACTCCTAGGGTTTAGCCATTACGATCTCATGGTAGATCAACTCTTGTAACACCCATATCCATCAATATCAATCAAGGAGGACGTAGCGTATTACCTCCATAGAGAGGGCCCGAACCTGGGTAAACATCGTTTCCCCTGTTTCCTGTTACCATCGATCCTAGACGCATAGTTCGGGACCCCCTACCCGAGATCCGCCGGTTTTGACACCGACAAATGGGAGGCAAACAGTAAGTCGCCCGTATTAAGCAGCGGCTCGGGTGCCATTAATGGAGAGGAAGGCGGGCGGCCATGGAAATCAAAGGGCTCGCTTCCCAGTGAGCCTACACAGCGTACAACTCGCACGCTTCTTGGTGAGCCTCCGCAATGGAGGACAGCTTGCACGCCTCTCGGTCAGCCTGCGCACCGGACTGTGCTTGCACGCCTCCCGTTCATTTAAGGTCAACCAACTATCCGCACGACACCTCCTATAGCCATTAAAACTAAGACACGTGGCGTCACGTGAATGGTTAACAGAACGCACACGGTTTGAATTATACAAATGTTTGAGATATTAGGGTGGCAACTATTTTTTCAAACTGCCTTTGTTGGCTGTTATTCAAGTGTGCCTTCTCTCAAAATGGATACGAAATATACCACAGCATGTCGGCTGCCATTCCATGATAGCATGCCAAGTTTCATGAATTTTAGACGAGTTTTGGATTTACTACAATTTAAAAACAAAGTATCTCAATGTTTTGCCAGCAATCAACGGTGCCCTGTTGTTTGAAATTCATTCCCATTTCTTGCATGGGACCTAAGCATGCACCAAGGACACATATTTGATTTTTCAACCAATTTATGTGCACTGGAGCATGTGCATGTAGTTCAAATTTGAATTATGCACATAAATGCATTGAAAACTCAGTTAATGAATAAAAATGTCAAAACGAACCCCGAAAAATCATAACAATTGACAAAACACACATGTTGTTCTATGTTGACATGAGAAAACTTTTGAAAGCAATAAGAAGCAATGGATATCGTTTCGTCCCCAAATGTGGGACGTTCCCTACCAAAACCATCATTCTTGTTGTGAGAAGCTCTGGTTTGTAAGAAGCATATACCCAAACCTTCCCAAAATGGAACAAAAAATTTACCACGGCATGTTAATGCCGCTCCATGATAGCATGCCAAGTTTCATGAATTTCAGACGAGTTTTGGATTTACTAGAATTAAAAACCAGGTTTCTCAATGTTTGCGGCCGAGTGGCAGTGGCAGGGTGTTTGACATTCATTCCCATTTCTTGTATGGGACACTACTGAGGATGCTGCTAACACGACACTATGACCAGAGACCCTTCGAGAAACTGTGTGCGATGCAATAATCGCAAATGGTGGTGTATGAAAACCGTCAAAAAGGTGCAAAACGTTTGTGATGGAGGATGCATCAAACATGGTTCAGATTTTAGTTGCATGTGCGATGAAGAGCATATGGTTTAGTTCGATTAACTATTTGCGATGAGGAGGAACAAAAGAAACGGGCAGCCGGATGAAGGCGTGTGTGATACATAGCATACGGTTCACTCGGATGAACCGTTTGTGATTAGGTAACACTAAGGAAACGGGCAGCCAGATGAAGGTGTGTGAGATATACATCATACGGTTAACTTGGATGAACTGTTTGTGATTAGGAAACACAAAAGAAACGGTCAGCCAGATCAAGGTGTGTGCGATATAAGGCATGCGGTTCACTCGGATGAACTGTTTGCGTTGGCACAAGAGCACAGAAACGGTTCAACTTAACAAGACATGTGTGTTGTGCGATGGGATTGCATACAGAACAACAACATACACACACACACACACACACACACTTATAAGGACATGCTTGCATAACCAAATTAAACACCCACTTACATAGGTGGCTACTACAACCATGGCATTTGCACACACCAAAGTAAACTATTACATGCATAATTACATAGGTGGCTACTACACACATGACATTTCCACACACCAATAAAGTAAACTATATATTACATGCATGATTAACTAGCATAAACAAACATATGATCATCATCTACTTCATGTGACACTTGCTCTACTTGTGGCTCGATCCGGGCTCGTCGATTTGGGTTACGAGGCACTTCCTCATGTCAACGATCCGCATGTGAATCTTGTAGCATGTGTACACGCTCTTGGCCGTGAACCTGAGGTGAGGTTCATCCAGTTGCCGCATCCGGGCCTTGTGCCAGGATACGGTACTTGTTTTTTTTGACCATGAAGACTGCAGGGCTTGCACCCAAAGTATTTTATTAATAAAAGCAAAAGGCATACAGGGTTTCCTCAAGGTGAGGAAAGAAAGAAAAGAATAAAAGAAAAGAGGGAAGGCTCTAAAGAAGGCTATACAGAGAAGGGGTGCACTATACCTAATAATTACAAAGAAACAAAGAAGCAACTCTCCTCAAGGAGGAAGAAAATCAATCCACTTAAGAAGGGCGTTTCTATATTTCCGTTTGATTTGATGAGAGAGCAGAGTAAGATCATGAATGAAGCCATTCCTCTATGCCCTGAAAGATGGTTGAATGTTCCTAAAAGCTCTATCATTCCTGATCTTCCAAATATTCCACCAGGCCGTGAAAACCACCTCCCCAAAGAAAGGCTTGTTGAAATCCTTCCTAGCATGATGAGCAATTTCCACCATATCATCACAATCTTTCCATTCAATTTGCAGATAGTTCCACACACAAACACTAAAATTGCACTGGAAAAAGAGGTGATTTCTGTCCTCCAGTATTCCAGTCGGGCAAAGAACACATTCTGGTGCTTCATTAATCCTCCAATGCCTCCTCTGAATCATGTCCTTGGTGTTAACCCTGTCCATTATAACAAGCCAAGCAAACATCTTGATCGACATAGTACAACAACTTTTCCATATCCACCCCAGAATGGGGTTTGATACCATTAGCTGATAGAAAAAATCATAAAACCTTTTTGCAGTATATTCTGATTTCTTGCCATGCCTCCATCCCCAGTGGTCATGGGAGTTACCGTCCAAATGGAAAGACCCCATTAAAGAGGAAAGTTGTTGTAGTTCCTGAAAAGCTTGTTCAGTAAGAGGCAAATAAAAAAGGTCCTGGAAACTACTAGCCTCAAAGACTTCCTTGACTGAGAGATTTTTGTGGAGACAAAAAGAATATAGCCTAGGAAATCGATCTTGCAGAGGGACAGAACTGTTTCCAATTTGCCAATAGTCAGACCAGAATTGCACCGTATCTCCACTATGAACATCAACCGAAGTAACTGCCCTGAAATTATCCATCAACTTACAAACATCTCTCCACCAAAAAGAGCCACAAAGAACAGTATCATGTGGAATCCTTTCAAAATAGTAAGAATCCCAAACTAACTGCACCCAGGGCACATCCAGCTTGTTATAAAATTTATTGAGATGTTTCAGAAGGATAGCATCATTCTGCAAACCAAGGTTTAAGATTCCAAGCCCCCCCCCCCCTTCGACTTAGGCCTGCAAACAAGTGGCCAAGCCGCCAGTGAATGTCCCCTTTCCTGACCATATTTCCTCCATAAACACTGCCTCTGGATTCTTTCCAATTGTTTCAAAATACCCTGAGGAATTGACAAACTGCAAAGGAAGAAGATAGGCAGTGAAGAAATGACAGAATTAACTAATTGCAATCTGCTCCCTTGAGGCAAGAACCAAGAACTTGCTGTCAATCTTCTCTCCATACAATCCACAAGGGGAAGTAGGTCCACAATTTTGGGCCTGGTGGTCCCCACTGGCAGACCTAGATAAGTAAAAGGCATATTGCCTAATTTGCCACCAAAATAGGCAGCAAGGTCAGAGGCATCCTGATCACTTACATTAATGGGATACATGGAGGATTTATGGAAATTAATCTGAAGTCCAGTTGCCTGTGAGAAGGAATGCAAAACTGATCTCAGAGCCCCCAATTGATCTTTATCAGCATTTAAGAAAAGCAGTGTGTCATCAGCATATTGGACCACTGGGAAATTAGGATCATGGGTAGGCAGAGGTCTGCTTAGTAAACCTTGGTGAAGAAGATCATTAATCAATGTCTGCAAGAGATCAGCCGCAATAACAAAGAGCAAGGGAGAAATTGGGTCCCCTTGCTTAACTCCACATTTGCATTTAAAGTGATTACCAGGAACTCCATTCAGAAGGACAGAAGAAGTGCCAGAAGACAGCAACTGCTTAATCCAAATAATCCATCGTTCATCAAAACCTTTTGCAATTGAAATCTTTATGATAGCCTCATGCTAGATAGAATCAAAAGCCTTTTCAAAGTCTAACCTAAGCAAAAGGATGGGCCTTTTAGACTGATTGCACTAATGGATATACTCAAAGGTCCAAGCAAGACAATCCTGGATTGTTCTCGATTTTATGAAACCATATTGATTTTTATGCACACATTTGGTGATCTCCTGTTGGAATCTGTTAGCAGCAAGCTTTGTTAGGAACTTCAGACCAACAGAGGTTAGTGAAATTGGTCTAAAGTCTCCCACACACTCAGGTGTCTGCTTCTTTGGAATTAGGGTAATGTATGCATCATTCAAATTTTCTAACTGTACTGTTCCAGCATGAAACTCCTTAACCAGCTGTATAAAATCAGCAGAAATTATATGCCAACACTTTTTTAAAAAAATCCCATTAAAGCCATCAGGCCCAGGGGCCTTATCAATAGGCAAATCCTTAATAACCTGCTCAATTTCTTTTAATTCAAACGGTTTTGTGAGCACCTCCAAACCCTGGACCCTAAGTATTAGAGACAATATGTTTTCATCCAAAGAAATTGACCTAACTGTCCCCATTCTCCTTTTGAAGGATGACAAGAATTCTTTGGCCATTTCCTCATGGTTTAACGTTACTGATCCATCAGACAGCAACAAGCTAGCAATAGAGTTTTTTCTATATCTCTCAGTTGCCATGGCCTGAAAGAACTTAGAGTTTTCCTCTCCCACTTTGATATACCTAATTGTACATCTCTTCCTCCAGTACAGATATTGCATGTGCAGCAGATGTTCATGGTGCAATTTTGTGATTTTTCTAAAATTAAACTCAGGCCTGGACAGAGATCTCATCTCCTCAAGATTGTCCAACCAAAGAATTACCCAGTTACACTTCTCAATTAACCTTTTAATATGTGATAAACCTTTCTGCCATTTCTTCAATGAAAACCTCAACGCCTTTAGTTTGTCAACAATTATTGCCGAAATATGGGTCTTACGAGGGGGACGAGTCCAAACCTCCTGAACACACTCCATAAAACCAGCCTGATGGATCCAAAAGTTTTCAAATCTGAAGATATGTGCTTTTGGAATTGCTGTACTGATGGTCACCAGACAAGGTACACGATCAGACGCAGTCTTGGCCAAAGGGGTCAGTTGAGTCATGGGATAAATGTTAATCCAACTCGCAGAAGGAAAAACCCAGTCCAACTGTTCCGAAAGAGGCCTGTCCTGCATATTAGACCAAGTAAATTTTCGTCCTTTTAAAGGAAGTTCCAACAGTCCCAAATGGCCAATTATTTCATTGAAAATAAACATATCATTTATATTGCCCCCGGGGAGATTCCTATTATCAATGGAAAGGATGAAGTTGAAGTCCCCCATCAACATCCACATCTGATCCGGATCAATGTCCAAGTTGTAAATCCAGGAAACAAACTCATCGTGCAACTCACCCTGACATGGACCGTACACATTAACCAGAAACCATTGCTCATTATTATGAATCGAGGTAAATTGCATAACGATAGTGTAGGGTTTGACTTCGAGCAGGGTGCCACAGAACACATCAGATCGCCACGCTGTTAAAAGACCCCCAGAAGCTCCACTAGAGGGAGACTCGGCGAATTGATCAAAACCATGAGGACAAATGCTTTTCATGATTGAACTCGAGCAAGATGATAGCTTAGTTTATTGCAAACAAAGCACTGAACACTGACTCTCTGTCACTTTCTCCCTGACAGAGTGCTGCCTAGCATCCGAATTCAGACCGCGAACATTCCAACATAAAACTTTCCAACTACGCGTTGTAACACGATTCATGAATAACCATTGCGTAGAGTAGCAAAAAGAGCATGGCACATAATGCCATACCATCCAAAATAAAGTAAAGTTCAGAACCCCAATGTGCCACATCCCAGACCGGACTCAGTTCAACAGAAAAGAAAACAAGCATAACAGGCGCCCTCTGCCTTAACATAGAAGATAACATAAATACTAAGCAGAAGATGCAGACGCGTCCTCCTGTGGATTAGCCATAAGCTTGTCCACCAATAGAAGCGAAGGATTAATCTCTAGCTCGGTGCCCACAGCTTGGAGAACATGAAGCGGGGTGTGTGGTGGTGCCGTAGGCAGAGCATCTTCAGAATCATCCGCAGAAGTGGGTTGGGCCTTGTCCTGCATGGGCTTTGCACGGGGGCGCTTCTTAGATGGCTGTAGAGAAAGCTACTCAAAAACCACGTTTTTGTAGCCATCAAACTTTGCCGCGCTCCGAGTGCAACGCCTTAGTGACGTATCGACAACAGGAGCCTTCTTCTTCTCTCTCTGCTTACGCGTAGAAGATTGTTCCATAGAGAAAACCAAAGGTGATGATTGAACCGAGACAGGAACAACAGAACTATCAGACACAACTTCTTCAGAAACAGAATCTGAAACAGCCGGCAGCGCCTCAAATAAAGCTCTGGCCACCGGGCGCTTCACCGTGATAGGTTTTCTGACAGCAGGAACCACGGGCAAAGAAGCAGCCAAACAAGAAATCATCCTTGATTCGTCAAAAGCAATGGACCACGACCTCTTGGAGTAAATGATTGTGCCCATCGGCTTGAAGAAGATAGACCTTGGCACTTCCTTAACTGAGAAATCAAACATAAGGTTCTAGAAAGACCTTTTCCAAACCATCTCCGGAGGAAGAGGAGGTCCAGCCACAATGCGTGCCATGCCAATAAAGATTTACTGCTGCTGAATCACAGGAGGTTCGTAGGGCACAATGGCAAGCTGGTTCTCCTCAAAGACAGGGTGCTGAAGTGCTGGGAGTGGTAAATCATGCTGTTGTTGGATTTGAACTTCTTGTTCTTGTTGCTCTACAGAAGTAGATCCTTCGGGCTGATCAATCACTATTGAAACTTGATCCTGTTCAGGAGCAGCAGGGTGTGGGGCCTGCTCACTCCCAGCTTCATCTCCCCACATGGCATTGCCCCAACCAGGCATTTCGTCATTCACAGGTGGAGGAGGTGGAGCGACAGGTGCATCATTCCAACCCAACATTGGGTATGGTGGTAAGACAAACATCAGATTATCTGGAACCAGATTACTAGGCAAAGGGTGAGGGTTTCCATCCAAGGGCATAGGGTCTTCGTCATTTGGCATCTGGTCTGCAAAATCTGCACCTAGAACATAACAAGCAGCAGTCCAAGACACTTGAGCACCTCCATACTCCGCATAATCACCAAACACAACATCTCTTGGAACCAATGGCATATCTGGGAAACTAGCTTCAACCAAAGTCCGGACAACATAAGGATCCTCACTATCCCAAGAAATAAACTTTCCAGAAGTGCCTACGGCCTGCGAGATGTATTCAGTGGTGCGGTAATCCAGGGGAATCCCAATGAACATTAACCAACCCTTGCGAAAAGCATGTATTCCTTTGAAATTTTCTCCCTCATCATGCTTCATAAATCTGACAAAACGATCATTGCCCAATGGAAAAGGTGCATGCTGAACCAAGGTTTACCTAACTGACGGATCCCTCACTTGAAATAGCCCTACCCCATGAAACCACGGCTGAGCAGATCGGACCAAAATACCTCTATTTTGCAGAAACTGGACAACTTCTTCCCGCACCGGGCCGAGTGGCCCCTCCGGCGCCGGCATCACCTCGGCAACCATGAAGTCCTCATGCCGACGGAGCGGACGTGCGGCGGGCGTGAAGAAGGTGCGTGGTAGCCGACGATCGCCACCATTAATTATGTGGTGGCCGGGGGGCACAAAGCGCTATGGATCGAGCTCGTAGTTCGCCATGGAAGAGCCAGAAGCTTGTCGGGGGTTTTCTTTGGCTTGGGGAGAGGGAAGATGCAATTGAGGCGGCGGCGATGGGACTGGACAGTCTATCCCAATAACTCTGGCTCTGTTCCCATGAGAAGCAGCAGATTCCGATAAACTCATTTTTTGTTGCACCGAAATTGGCCTCCAAACCAATCCATTGGAGCACGCGAAATCATTACAGTCATGGCTAGAGTGACCAGGACGAGAGCAAGCCGTACAGACTACTCGCATTCAACAAGTCGTTGACAAGTGGCCCTTTTGAGAACAAATAGTGCAGGTAACCACACGGTCCACCATGTCATCAACCATAGCTACAAACTACCTCGCAGCCTCCTGAGATGTAGGGATATCTGGACAATGGCCCAGAGGAGTTGGGACTGGAGGCGTGGAAGGCCCAGAGGCAAATGCGCTAAGCAGCAAAGGTGGGGTAGAGACCTGACGGGCCTCCAAAGCCACTGGGACAGAGACCTGACAATTGTTTTGAATGGGTGACAATCCCGCCTCTGCGAAACAAACGGGCGAAATCTCAGCATGCATGGGGGAAAGTTCCTCCGAAACCGGATCAATTACCGGTGAAGATGATTCCGGCCGGCTCAACGCCGGCAAAGGAGTGACTGTACCAAAAAAATAGGTGGACGAGCCACCGTCCAAAACAAGTTCGCGGGTGGCGATTGATGTATGACTACACGTTCATTAGCAGGAAGATCATACCCCGCATCTCTCATGGTGTCAATGCACTCTTGCGTAGCCGGATATCTATATCCCTTGCAAGTAGCGTATCCCTCAAATGTGGCAAACGAAAGCTTTTTATGAGCAGATGCAACAGTCTTAATAGCTGATCTAACCGGAGGCTTATTCATGGCCAAAAGACCTAAAGATGATTGACGCTTAGTAGGACTAACAAGAATCCATTCAGGGCCACATTCCTTCCTCCAGATCCGGAGCTCTCTAATCCAATTAGGTCCCCCATTTCCCCACAAATGAAAATAGCACTTGAACAGATCACATGCATAGGAACGGAGATCCATAATAAGAAAACCAACTTGCTTGCAAGAGACATGAAAGGAGTAAACCTTATCTTTGATGTGATCAACATGAAGATCAATTGCCGAACCTCCAATTACTGCCTCCAAAACCGCGGCCACAGAATCCTCCGAGAGGCGAAAGGCATGGCGGCTGAATGAAACCACTAAGATGAATGACCTCCTGTGCCCTGAAGGATGGACCGTATGCCCAGTAGATCTGAAAACCTCATCTGCAAAAACCCAACCCTTGGAGAAATCCAAGCCAAGGGTAGATCCACCAGAAGAACCCATTGGAGATGGGTATTTCCTTGATCCAGAGAGGACGCCGGAATAGATGATCAGTGAGAATCCACAAATTAGTGGAGAAAGAGGGAGATCGCCGGAGAGGGTGGGAGTGCCGTGGTGGGGCGTGGGAGCGCAATTCCCTGTTATGATACGATACTTGTTCACTAGGCATCCTGCTTCATCTTTTCGTAGTAGGGGTCAATGATGGCCGAGGCGAGTTCAACCAGGGAGTCTTGCTTCGTGCTGCCCGAGACCCTGTAGTGGTCACGGATTTCGACAAGGTTCTTGCAGGCCAAGCTCGTAACACTGAGCGCTTTTACATCATCTTTGGTTTCCACCATGGTGAACTTGTAGTCAATGCTGTTGACAAACCTGTTGAAACGGTCACAAGTCTCTGTGGCCATGCAATAGTGGTAGATGAGGACATGATGGCGCCCACACAACTGGGCGACGGCAACCTTTTGATCTATGCCAGGATGACCAGCGGTGTACTGGAGGTCGATGCCGACCACCTTGTACTTGTCTCGAGCAAGCAACTGCTTAACGTTGTTGATGTAGTCGTCCACCATGGCCGGGTTGATGGTGTACACCACTAAGAGGTCCAACTCCCTTGCATGGGTCTCCACTCTATGCTCCCCGAACTCCATTGGAGCGCTGCTAGACATCCCCTCTCTATGTGTTGTCGTGGGTGTGCTTGTTGTGTTGTGGGGCATGATTGAAAGGTTGAAGAGACTAAGGTTATAATGGCCGCGGGAATTAAAGGGGAAGCTGGACGGCCAGGAATATCGGCAGGCCCTGATGGCAGTTCCAATTTGTAGTGCGTAACTCCATCGTGCCGCACGTAACAACATCACGTGGCAACATGCGCGACCCAACCGCATGCATATGGGGGCCCCGATGTGATCGTGCGAACGCCCAACCGTTGGCAGAGCGCGCGCGGAAGGACGCGGGCAGAGCGCTCTGCGGTCGCCTCAACGGCGAGCAGCCATATATATATGCATATAGCAGTTGAACGCACAAGGAAAAGCTATCCACAAGCCGAGCGCGCCGACGGACGCGAGCAGAGCGTGCAAACAGACGCAAGCAGAGCGCCCAGCACCACCTAACGGCAAGCACAGCGTGCTCTGGTGCCTAACGGCGGGATAGACCTTCATTCAAGCCAATCAACATGTGTTCAAAAAATTTTATCAAAAATTAACGAGATAGACACTAGCAAGACAACTTATAAATTGATGGATGGAGTACTAGTTACAATGATGCTTATAATTAGGCAATAAGAAAGATGCATCCATCAACGTACGACCTCCTCCTCCTCAACTCAGTGTGTCGGGCCACCGACCGGCGGCTAAGGAGCGGCGGCTTTTATGGCAAGGTCAAGGTGCTTCTCAACAATGGCATCTAAGGATTCCAGCCGGTTGAACAAGGCCAACGTCGTATCATCCTCACTGGTCTTGTAGATACCTATGTAAATGATTCGCTCATACACATGGATGTGTAGGTCGACGGTTTCTTGCAGGGCGAGGCGCCTCGCAGCGAGCGCGACCTCCAGGTGGACATTCTTCATGGCGTCGGTGGGCAGTCACAGGGCCACCAGTGCTTGAAAGAGGTTCTGACCATGGAGGCTGATTAGGGTGGCAAGCAATGAGGAGCCCGGGCGTGCAGGCTGGAGGAGTACGGCGATGTCGTCTGTGAGCTTCTTGACGACGGTGAACCTGTTGGTGGTGCGGACGATCATCTGGTCGTACTGAGAGTCGTAGCTGGCGTTGACGGCGGCCATCCACCAGGCGGTCGCGAACACCGTGTGGAGACGATCCACCGTGTGGAGATCTACGAGCAGTCCGGCCACTTCGAGAGGGATCGTCTGGAGCGGCAGTGGGCGTTCGAGTTGGCGAGCATCGATGAACGTGCAGCAGTGGCAGGCACCGTATTGCATTTGTCCAGCTCGTCAGTAGGCTTTTCCTCCTCCTCTGCCTCTTACTGAGGGGGTCAGCACGCTCGGCAGGGGAGATGCTGCCGGAAGTAGCACAAAGCCCCTTCGTGGTAGTAGTAGTATTTAGGGGCTATTTTGTTCTGTTCATCTGACTATAGATGTGTGGTCGAACTATACAACATACTTAAAATTAGCTAGTATATATAATTGAACTAGCTATCTCAGTACGTGGTTGGCAACAATTGAGGAGAAGTTTGGTCGGTTCAGCTATCGAGTTGAACTATTTGTATAAATTAAGAACGACTGCTTAATCTATGGATGAAGTCTACGCTTAATTACTGAATTTTAGTTGCAAAAATTAGATAGTGATAATGATTTCTAGCTGCATATTTTGACAAATCGCAGTGTTACAAGGATTGACAAATGGCAACGTTACTAGATCAACAAATGCAAATATTTCCAGTTTGACAAATGGCAACATACCCAATAATTGTTTGTACGTGGTTGCACTCGGGTCATCCAAAACAACCGTTTGCGTTGAAGGGATGCACAAATCCTGCGCTGCTCTCATTTTCCATACATGTGTTCTATCTAAATCATTTGTGATCAAGAGCTGCACAAATCTTGCTTGACACATTTTCCCTTGGCTTCCTGGGGAAGTTGTCGGTTTGCATACGGGTGTTATAACTAAAATGTTTGCGATGAGTATTTTATATTTAGAAATCGAATTAAATTGGGGAAACCGAATTAAACCTGGGGAAGCTGACAAAACTTTTACCACTGCATGCTAATGCCGTTCTGTGATAGTATGCCAAGTTTCATGAATTTCAGACAAGTTCTGGATTTGCTAGAATTTAAAAACCAGGTATCTCAATGTTTGCGGCCGAGTGACGGTGGCAGGGTGTTTAAAATTCATTCCCATTTCTTGCATGGGACCTAAGCATGCACCCAAGGACACATATTTGATTTTTCAACCAATTTATATGCACTAGAGAATGTACATGTAGTTCAAATTTGAATTATGCACATAAAATGCTCGGAAAACCCAGTTAATGTATAAAAATGTGCAAACGAACCCGAAAATATTCCAAAATTGAACACAACACTCTTGTTGTTCTATGTTGACACTTGAAAAAATTTGGAAGCAATAAGAGGCAATGGATATTGTTTCATCCACAAAGGTGGCAAGTTCCCTACCGAAACCATCACGCTTGTTGTGAGAAGCTCTGGTTTATGAGAAGCTTATACCCAAACCTGCCCCAAATGGGACAAAAATTTTACCATGGCGTGTTGATGCCGCTCCATGATAGCATGCCAAGTTTGGATTTACTAGAATTTAAAAACATGGTATCTCAATGTTTGCGGCCGAGTGACGGTAGCAGGGTGTTTGAAATTCATTCCCATTTCTTGCATGGGACCTAAGCATGCGCCCAAGGACACATATTTGATTTTTCAACCAGTTTATATGAACTGGAGAATGTGCATGTAGTTCAAATTTGAATTATGCACATAAAATGCCTGGAAAACATAGTTAATGTATAAAAAGTCCAAACGAACCCCGGAAAATTCCAAAATTGAACACAACACTCTTGTTGTTCTATGTTGATACTCAAATTTTTTTGAAAGCAATAAGAGGCAGCGGATATCGTTTCATCCCCAAAGTGGCACGTTCCCTACCAAAACCATCACGCTTGTTGTGCGAAGCTCTTGTTTGTGAGAAGCTTATACCCAAACCTGCCCCAAATGGGACAAATTTTTTACCACGACATGTTGATGTCGCTCCTTGATAGCATGCCAAGTTTCATGAATTTCAGATGAGTTTTGGATTTACTAGAATTTAAAAACCAGGTATCTCAATGTTTGCTGCTGAGTGACGGTGGCAGGGTGTTTGAAATTCATTCCCATTTCTTGCATGGGACCTAAGCATGCAGCCAAGGACACATATTTGATTCTTCAACCAGTTTATATGCACTGGAGCATGTGCATGTAGTTCAAATTTGAATTATGTACATAAACTGCCAGGAAAACCCAGTTAATGTATAAAAATGTCCAAATGAACCCCGAAAAATTCCAAAATTGAACACAACACTCTTGTTGTTCTATGTTGACACTCAAAAAAATTTGAAAGCAATAAGAGGCAACGGATATCATTCCGTCCCCAAAGGTGGCCTTCCCTACCGAGACCATCACGCTTGTTGTGAGAAGCTCTGGTTTGTGAGAAGCTTATACCCAAACGTGCCTCAAATGGGACAAAATTTTTACCACGACATGTTGATGCCGCTCCATGATAGCATGCCAAGTTTCATGAATTTCAGACGAGTTTTGGATTTACTAGAATTTAAAAACCAGGTATCTCATTGTTTTGCCGGCAATCAACGATGCCCTGGTGTTTGAAATTAATTCCCATTTCTTGCATGGGACCTAAGCATGCACCCAAGGACACATATTTGATTTTTTAACCAATTTATATGCACCGGAGCACGTGCATGTAGTTCAAATTTGAATTATGCACATAAATGCATTGAAAACTCACTTAATGCATAAAAATGTCCAAACGAACCCTGAATAATTCCAATTATTTTATTATCACTGCAAATAAAAGGTCTAGCAATTCAAACACCGTCCATGGCTGCTGTGACCCCATTATGTAATTCAAATCAAGACAAAGAATCAAGTAGATCCCACATAGTTTATTATAACCAACCGTGTGAGATGCAGCACAAAATATCTTCGGACCATGTCTGAATAAGGGACAGTGTGTGATGACACTTTGCGCGCTAGTTTTTTGGCTGAAGCAATTCCAAATTTTCAGTTTCCGCGGAAATATCTACCTTCCCGCCCCTCCCCCTTACCAAAAGTCACATTTCCCCTGTTTCCGCCTTCCTTTCCAAGTTGAAACCTTCACTCCTTGCTTGCAGCGCCACCGCCTCCTCGCTGGCGACCCTCCTTCACACTGCTCGGCCTCGCCCATCCATGCAGGTAATCCACACCCGACCCCCATCCTCCTACTGCTTCCACATCCCACATGCCCCGACCGCCGGCGCGAGCGCGACACCTTCCACCCAAATCACCGACCCCTCCACCAAATAAGCGCCGGCCTAAGCCATGGTGCACGTAGTATAGCTAGGACCTCAACAAGCACTTGGCAGTGGAGAAGCAAATCGTGGACGCACGCGCGAATGTGGTTGCGATGGCTGCCATTCATGATGACCCCCAGATCTTGAAGGAGCACCTTGGATTTGCTAGCTACGCCGGTTAAGCATGCTCGGTTTACACGTTGTGTGTGCTGCTCCTGCCTTTCATTCAAAAATTCTAGTGAATTGTGCTATCTAATTTTACCATGCAATCTGTTGCTCTAGTGTATATGTTCTATATGTCGTGCAGTGTGGTGCTCACTTATGAACTATTTTGTTAATTAGTTGTCGTCTTCAGTTAACTATTTGGTTCAATTCTGCAAATGTGATGTTCAATTCTTCAGGCTGCAATTTTGTATTGTCTTCCATGTGAGAAATAAATCGAATTTATCTTTACAAAATACATGAGAAACGAATACAATTGCTATATTTCCAAGTTGTCAAGCATGCTTGGTTTGGTTATACATTATGCAATGTGGTGCTCAGTTAATGTTTGGTTCATTTGTGTTGTGGTGTTTAGTTATCTGTTTGGTTCAATTCTGCAATGCGATGTTCAATAGTTGTGGGTGCATTCTGTTATTGTATACCATGTGAGGAATAAATTGAATTTGGCTGTAGTAAATACATGAGAAACAAATACAATTGCTACAATTGGTTTTAGTTAACTGTTTGGTTAACTATCTAAACTTCTATTAGGAGTATGTTATATTGTGCAATGTGGTGCTCAGTTAATGTTGGTTCATTGGTTGTGGTGTTTAGTTAACTGGTTGGTTCAATTCTGCAATGCGATGTCCAGTTGGCGTGGGTAGAATTTTGTATTGTTGTGCATGTGAGGAATAAATTGAATTTGGCTGCACTTAATACATGAGAAACATATACAAGTGCTATATTTCCTAGTTATTAATCATGCTTGGTTTGGATAAATGGGTTTTCTGTGTGGCTTGAATTAATCTGATGAATCTACAATGTGCTTATTTTTCATCAACATATTTTACTAATAGCATGCGAACCCTTACTTAACCTGATGACTAACTACCTTATATGTGTTGCAGGGAAACAATGGGAAGCACTGAGGTTTACAATCGAGGTTAGCATGCGCATGGTCCGTTGTCTAATAGCACATTATTGTGCAATTGTAGGAAGCATTCTAATATTTAGGTTTTTAACAATTTGGTCTTGCACATGTAGGTCCTACTGTCAGAGGTTTTGACCCACTATTCGACCCTTTTTGCATATGGGGAAATGAGTTCTCCATGAATATCAGTCAAGTCAAGAATCTCAGAAAGATTGTTAGGATAGAGAAATTAGCGACAAAAAACAACAAGATCTTTGTCTGCACAATGAAGAAGACATAAGTTCACTACTAGATGGTACTAACTATTATACCTTGCCTTTTTTTATTCCTTTGCCCCATTTCCAATATCGAGAAGATATTTATGCACATCCTTGTTTTCAGGCCTTTCCAAAGCAGTTCACTGATGATTACCTCTGAAACCACATGTATGGTCAGGAGGTGAGGAAGATATTCATACAACACCCACGGTTCAATATTGAAGTGTTCCTAAAGAGGGCGAAGGATGGACGGTCAATCATCCAAAGGCACTGGCCTAAAGTTACAAAGACCTTCAACATCAATGAAGGCTCAATATTCACCTTCTGCTTTAGTAGTTTTCCAGGCGAGATACATCTGTCTATGTACCGTCTATGATGCTAATTTCAAAAGGTTATAGATGTTGCATGTGAAAGTTGGTCCTGGTGTTGTTGTGTAATGGGGTAGCTGAGTGCTGAAGCTATATGATGTTCTACTCTGATCTATTTCAATTACGAAAATGAAATATATTGTGTACTTAATATGAAATGTCAATTAGATTAATAAATGGATTATGAATAATTGGATAATTAGCCTGCTAATGGCGAAATAGCCTGCTAATTGGGTTTTTCTATTGCAAACGGTTGTTGAAAAAATACCGTGGGCGATGACCTCAGGCAACTCACACAATTTCTAGCAATAAACCGTGTTGGATCAATGAACAATCACACACGAGTTTCTCTTGAAAACTGTTTACGTTAGGCCACCTTGCGCAAACGTTTACCACATAAAAACTGTGTGTGAATGGAGAGCCTTTGCCACACAGTTTCTTCTACGGACCGTGTGTGATACATTCAATAATGCAAATGATTTAACGGGAAAATTGTGTGTGATGTCCTGTGAATGGAAACGTTTTCCTTGGAGCGACTGTGGGAGATGTACATACGAACGGAAACGTTTGGTGAGGACTGACTGTGTGGGATGTACTTGCGACCGAAAACAATTTCACCATATAATTGTATTTTTTTAGCTCTATTGTATGTATTTTCTGTATTTGAGCGCTCGCCGATCACACACGACCTCATTTTGCCGAGCGTATGTGCCAGGAGGGCATATCCCCAACGTTTTTTGGGTCGTGTGGGAAGGACCCCCCCTATCGCCCACACTCACTTGGCAACGGTTCCAAATGCCATCGCGGAAAGGGGTTAAAAACCGTTTGTTTAGCAGCTCAATGTACTAGTGGGACCTAAGCATGCAACCAAGAACACATATTTGAATTTTCAACCAATTTATATGCATTAGAGCATGTGCACGTAATTCAAATTTGAATTATGCAGATGAATGCATTGAAAACTCAGTTAATGCATAAAAATGCTCAAACAAACCCCAAAAATCACAAAATTTGACACAACACTCCTGTTGTTCTACGTTGACATGAGAAATTTTTTGAAAGCAATAAGATGCAATGGATATCGTTTCGTCCCCAAAGGTGTGACATTCCCTACCGAAACCATCATGCTTGTTGTGAGAAGCTCCGGTTTGTGAGAAGCATATACCCAAACCTACCCCAAATGGGATAAAAAATTTACCATGGCATGTTGATGCCGCTTCATGACAGCATGCCAAGTTTCATGAATTTCAGACGAGTTTTGCATTTACTAGAATTTAAAAACAAGGTATCTCAATGTTTGCGGCCAAGTGACGGTGGCAGGGTGTTTGACATTCATTCTCATTTCTTGCATGGGACCCAAGCATGCAACCGAGGACACATATTTGAATTTTCAACCAATTTATATGCATTAGAGCATGTGCATGTAGTTTAAATTTGAATTATGCACAAAAATGCATTGAAAACTCAATTAATGCATAAAAATGTCCAAACGAACCCCCCAAAATCCCAGAAATTGACACAACACTCCTGTTATTTTGTGTTGACACTAGGAAATAATTTGAAATCGAGATGAGGCGATGGATATCGTTTCATCCAAAAAGGTGAACGTTCCCTACCGAAACCATCAGGCTTGTTGTGAGGAGCTCTGGTTTGTGAGAAGCATATCCCCAAACCTACCCCAAATGAGACACAAAATTTACCACGGCATGTTGATGCCGCTCCATGACAGCATGCCAAGTTTCCTGAATTTCAAATGAGCTTTGGATTTACTAGAATTTAAAAACGAGGTATCTCAATGTTTGCGGCCGAGTGACGGTGGCAGCATGTTCGGCATTCATTCCCATTTCTTGCATGGAACCTAAGCATGCAACCAAGGACAAAGATTTGAATTTTCAACCAATTTATATGCATTAGGGCATGTGCATGTAGTTCAAATTTGAATTATGCACATGAATGCATTGAAAACTCAGTTAATGCATAAAAATGCCCAAGCGAACCCCGAAAAATCACCAAAAATTGACACAACACTCCTGTTGTTCTATGTTGACACGAGAAAAATTTTGAAAGCAATAAGAGGCAATGGATATCGTTTCGTCCCCAAAGGTGGGACGTTCCCTACCGAAACCATCATGCTTGTTGTGAGAAGCTCTAGTTTGTGAGAAACATATACCCAAACTTGCCCAAATGGGACAAATAATTTTCCATGACATGTTGATGCCGCTCCATGATAGCATGCCAAGTTTCATGATTTCAGACGAGTTTTGGATTTACTAGAATTTTAAAACCATGTATCTCAGTGTTTGTGGCCGAGTGACGGTGGTAGGGTGTTTGAGATTCATTCCCATCTCTTGGATGGGACCTAAGCATGCAACCAAGGACACATATTTGAATTTTCAACTAATTTATATGCATTAGAGCATGTGCCTGTAATTCAAATTTGAATTATGCACATGAATGCATAAAAAACTCAATTAATTTATAAAAATGTCCAAGCGAACCCCGAAAAATCCCAAAAATTGACACTAGAAAAAAATTGAAATCGAGAAGAGGCAACGGATATCGTTTCGTCCAGAAAGGTGAAAGGTTCCCTACCGTAACCATCACACTTGTTGTGAGAAGCTCTGGTTTATGAGAAGCTTATACCCAACCTGCCCCAAATGGGACAAAAAATTTACCATGGCATGTTGATGGCGCTCCATGATAGCATGCCAGGTTTCATGAATTTCGGATGAATTTTGGATTTACTAGAATTACAAAAGCAAGTACGTCGACGTTTGCCGGAGAGCCACGGTGTCGCGGTGTAAGAATTTCATCCCCATTTCTTGCATGGACATAAGCATAAACCCATGGACACATATGATTTTACAACCCATGTTGGTGCACCGGAGCATGTGCTTGTAGTTTAATTTTGAATTGTGCACCTGAAATGGCTAGAAAACCAATTTAATGTATAAAATGTTCAAACGAACCCTGAATAATTCCAATTCTTTTATGACACACATATAGTTGCATGTTCACTATAGATAAAAGGTCTAGCAATTCAAACACCATCCATTAATTGTCGTTGTGACCCCATTATGTAATTCAAATCAAGATGAAAAATCAAGTAGATCCCACATAGTTTATTATCACCAACAGTGTGAGATGCAGCACAAAATATCCTAGAGCACCGTCGGTGTATAGTACGCCCATGGCTTACACGAGAAGGTGCGTCGGCTACAGTCCGCAGCCAGCGTCTCAAGCACACTAGCTCGCTCCCTAAATATCGTTTCACTGTTCAATCGTAGTCGGTGAAAGATGGGTACATGGACCCGCATCGTGAGGGCAACTCCGGTGGCCCACTCCGGCAAGAGCGGCACCGCAACTGCCATGCATGTGCTAACAAGGTGCATGCGCGTGCTAACAAGGTGCATGAGCGCAACCACCATGCACGTGCTAACAAGCATCTCAAGGAGCATTTGGCAGTGGAGAAGCAAATCGCGACCACACGCGCGGATGAGATCGCGATGGCTGCCATTCGTGTCGACCCCCAGATCTTGGAGGAGCACTTTTCCATTTGCTAGCTATCTCGGTTAAGCATGCTCGGTTTACCGGTTGCGTGTGCTGCTCCTGCCTTTCCTTCACAAATTTTAGTGAATTGTGCTATCTAATTTTACCACGAAATCTATTGCTCCAGTGTATATGTTCTATATGTCATGTCGTGTGGTGCTCGCTTATTAACTGTTTTGTTAATTAGTTATTGTCTTTAGTTAAATGTTTGGTTCAATTTTGCAAATGTGATGTTCAATTCTTCAGGCTGCAATTTTGTATTGTCTTCCATGTGAGAAATAAATCGAATTTATCTTTTAAAAATACATGAGAAATAAATACAATTACTATGCTTCCAAGTTTTCAAGCATGGTTGGTTTGGTTATACATTGGGCAATGTGGTGCTTAGTTAACATTTGGTTCATTTGTGTTGTGGTGTTTAGTTAACTATTTGGTTCAATTCTGCAATGCGATGTTCAATAGTTGTGGGTGCATTCTGTTATTGTATACCATGTGAGGAATAAATTGAATTTGGTTGTAGTAAATACATGAGGAACAAATACAATTTCTATATTTCCAAGTTTTTAAGCATGCTTGGTTTGGTTAACTATCTGATCTTCTATTAGGAGCATGTTATATTGTGCAATGTGGTGCTCAGTTAATGTTTAGTTCATTTGTTGTGGTGTTTAGTTAACTTCTTGGTTCAATTCTGCAATGCGATGTCCAATTGTCATGGGTAGAATTTTGTATTGTTGTGCATGTGAGGAATAAATCGAATTTGGTGGCACTTAATACATGAGAAACATATACAAGTGCTATATTTCTTAGTCTTAATCATGCTTGGTTTGGCTAAATGGGTTTTCCACGTGGCTTGAATTGATCTGATGAATCTACAATGTGCTTATTTTTCATCAACATATTTTACTAATAGCATGCGAACCCTTACTTAACCTGATGACTAACTATCATATATGTGTTGCAGGGAAACAATGGGAAGCACTAAGGTTTACAATCGAGGTTAGCACGTGCATGGTCCGTTGTCTAATAGAACATTATTGTGCAATTGCAGGAACCATTATAATATTTAGATTTTAAACAATTTGGTCTTGCACATGTAGGTCCTGCTGTCAGAGGTTTTGGCCCACTGTTCGACCATTTTTGCATATGGGGAAATGAGTTGTCCATGAATATCAATCAAGTGAAGAAACTCAGAAAGATTGTTAGGATAAAGAAATTAGCGACAAAAAATAACAACATCTTTGTCTGCACAATGAAGAAGACAACAGTTCACTACAAGATGGTACTAACTATTATACCTTGCCTTTTTTATTCCGTTACCCCATTTCCAATATAGAGAAGATATTTATGCACATCCTTGTTTTCAGGCCTTTCCAAAGCAGTTCACTGATGATTACCTCTCAAACCACCCCTATGGTCAGGAGGCGAGGAAGGTTTTCATACAACACCCACAGTTCAATATTGAAGTGTTCCTGAATAGTACAAAGGACGGACAGTCAATCATCCACATGCACTGGCCTAAAGTTGCAAAGACCTTCAGCATGAATGAAGGCTCAATATTTCCCTTCCGCTTCAGCAGTTTTCCAAGTGAGATGCATCTGTCTATATATCGTCTATGATGCTAATTTCGAAAGGTTCTACTTTTTGCATGTGAAACTTGGTGCTGGTGCAGTTGTGTAATGGGGTAGGTGTGTGCTGAAGCTATATAATGTTGTACTCTGATGTATTTCAATTATGAAATCTAGCTTCCTTAATATGGAAATGAAATATATTATGTGCTCAATATGAATGTCAATTAGATTAATAAATGGATTATTAATAATAGGACAATTGGCATGCTAATGGCGAATTAGCCTGCTAATTGGGTTTTGCTACTGCAAACGGTTATTGGGAAAATACCGTGGGCGATGACCTCAGGCAACGCACACAGTTTCTAGGAATAAACCGAGTTGGATCAATGAACAATCACACATGACCTTCTCTTGAAAACTGTTTGCGTTAGGCGACCTTGCGCAAACGTTTACCACATAAAAACTATGTGTGATGGACAGCCTTTGCCACATAGTTTCTTCTACGCACCGTATGTGATGCATTCAATAACGCAAACGATAAAATTGTTAATATCGTGTGCAATGCCAACACTATCACAAACGATTTAATGGGGAAAATTGTGTTGATGTACCTGTGGACGGAAACATTTTCCTTGGAGCGACTGTGTGGGATGTACATATGAACGGAAACGTTTAGCGGAGACTGACTGTGTGGGATGTACTTGCGATCAGAAACAATTTCGCCTGTATAATTGTATCTTTTTAGCTCTACTGTACGTATTACCATATTTGAGCGCTCGCTGATTGCACACGACCTCATTTTGCCGAGCGTGTGTGCCAGGAGGGCATATCCCCGACGGTTTCTGGGTCATGTGGGAAGGACCCCCCCTATCGACGTCCCTCACTAGGCGACGGTTCCAAATGCCATCGCGGAAAGGGGTTAAAAACCGTTTGTATAGCACCGACGCGTACCAGTGCATTGTACTTTTTTGTCAAATTTGTGACCGGTTTTGATGTAATCTTTATCTTCTTACAAACGGGAGATTATTAATAATTGGGAACCAATATCCCAAACGGATTATTTATTCGAACCGTGAGCGTAGACCAACAATGGATACATGACATGCTTCTGTTAAGCAATAAAGCGGCAACATTAATAATCCAAATAGAAAAACAATATATGTGCCGCCACGCGACCCGCGTGCCGTGCGAGCAGGCGTGAGTTGACGGGACGCATGTGAGCAGTCCACTGCACATGCAGACCGGGAAGCATGCGTGCAAGTGTGTGAATTGATGGAGGCGTGCTAACTGCGCAGTGTCATCGGGAGGTGTCTGAGTAGTTGTGTGAAACGATGGTAGGCATGTCAGCAATCTGGTGCGCGGGCTCATTGGGAGGTGAGCCAGCGGTTTGACCGCCGCCCGCCGCTCTCCCACTACTCCATATTAATGGTGCGCTTGAGTGTCTGCACCCCCATCCTCGCCACACACACAATCCTCTCTCTCCGCTTGCATCCTCGACGCAGCTCTCAATCCTCAAAGCCGTTAGTGTATGACGATGCCGCCGAAGCACCCCATCGGAGGGAGTGGCGACGCCAGGGCTGCTGAAGCACCGGAGCACGGCGTGGAGATGGAGATAGAGGTTGCCATCACGACTGGTGAGGTATCTCTGCACCCTGACATCGTCGATGGCGTCAAGATTCCACATTTGGAGGCAGAATTCCACACCGACTCTGGTGAAAACTCGTGCGATGATCCTGGAGACGACTCCGACAACCACTCCAACAAGGATGGACAACTGGTTAGTCATCTATACCCATTTATGTGTCAAATAGATCCAAGGGTTTCTCTAGTTTCTCCTACCTCCCCCTTTTCCGAATAGAAATCCTATGGTTATGTTCTCTCAATCCATGAAATTTGAGTAAGTATTGTTAGATCCGTGTAGTGTATTGATTGTTTGAATGGTAAAAGTGATAAGTGATTAGTTGTTTCATCTGTGCAAATGATTTATGTGAGTAATCTAACTAGGGTTAGTGTTTGTGCTAATAATTCCTAGCCAAGACTTGAAAATTGATTTTGAATTACCTACATATATGTTTGTGAGGGAGTCCTGGATTAGGGGGTCTCCGGACAGCTGGACTATCTCCAGTGGCCGGACTGTTAGACTATGAAGATACAAGATTGAAGACTTCGTCTCGTTTTCGGATGGGACTCTACTTGGCATGGAAGGCAAGCTAGGCAATACGGATATGAATATCTCCTCCTTTGTAACCGACACTGTGTAACCCTAACCCTCTCCGGTGTTTCTATAAACCGAAGGGTTTTAGTCCGTAGGACAACAATCACAACATACAATCATACCATAGGCTAGCCTCTAGGGTTTAGCCTCTCTGATCTCGTGGTAGATCTACTCTTGTACTACCCATATCATCAATATTAATCAAGCAGGACGTAGGGTTTTACCTCCATAAAGAGGGCCCGAACCTGGGTAAAACTTCGTGTCCCCTGCCTCCTGTTACCATCCAGCCTAGACCCACAGTTCATGACCCCCTACTCGAGATTCGCCGGTTTTGACACCGACATTGGTGCTTTCATTGAGAGTTCCGTTGTGCCATCACCACCAGGAAGGATGTCTCATCTCGTCTTTAAAGACGGCACTATCGCTGAGGGAGCTTTGGCTATCAGCCAAACTCTTTGGCTAGGTGGTTTTCTTACGACCGCGTGTTCGGCCGCCGCTGCGCCGATGATGACGTCTCAGGTCATCGAAAGCAATCTTCACGTCAACTCAGAACTCGCCGAGCAGTTAGATCCAATGGAGCTCTCTTCCCTGAACGAGCTCTTGGATCGCATCGCCGCCCTGGGAATCGCTACAGACTACGATCAGATTGGGCCTAAACCCGATATGAGAGAGATTAACTATCCCCAGGTCACCCATCATGTTGCAGTGGTGGAGGAACAATGCGGCAACCCTTCATCTATCTTAAGGACTAGCTATGTCCGGATTCCCGATCCCTCCAATCCGGATACCCGCGGAGGGGAGGACGTCACTCAAGGCCTGAACCTAGAATCAGACAGCGGGCTAGATTTATCGGAAAACATCCAAGAATCCAAACTTTCGAGTTCGAAAACTCCTTGGCCCCTGAGTCTCAGATCGGGTGAGGATTCGGATTCAATTCCACCCACCCACCCAAACATACGCGATCTATCCAAAATTAGGCAAGAGCCCGAAGAAACAGTACACCATTACTGGGCCAGATTCCTCCTAGTCATGAATAGGATAAAGGACTGCCACGAGGAACACACAATTTCATTCTTTCGCAATAATTGCACAGACAAGGGAATCCTCAATGCCATAAGTCGCCGTGAAATTACACGCTTTGCCAACTTGGTGTCCATAGTACGAAAGTACTATGCGATGGAAAGTGCCTGGAAAACCGAAATAAAATTTTGGGATAATCCCGCCCTGAATACAAACCCAGTCCGAAATAAAAGGGTGCATTATCACAATACACCTGGGTTAACTACCAAAAAGCAAAAGCCCTCAACGGGGCAAGGAACTGTACTGGAGGGATGGCTCAATGGACCCTGCAAAATTCATAGTACAGTGGATGCAATACCAACGCATAGCCTTAGAGCATGTTGGATACTCCGGCAAGTGGCCAAAAGTGGTGAGGATCTACTCCTCCCAAAAACCACAGAGCACCATCCCGCGGACAACAATACGGTGTTAACAGTCTTTGAGACCTTCGCATCAAATAATAGAGGCAAGCGAACACTCCACAGCATGGCCGAAATCTGCCACATAGCAGAAATAAATCCTTGGAGTGAGACGGCTATTACCTTCAATTCCAGTGATGAATCCAAATTCCGAACAGCCCGAGCACCAGCCGCACTGGTCCTCAGTCCAATCGTGGACGGCTTTCGACTCACCAAGGTACTCATGGACGGCGGCAGTGGATTAAACCTCATCTATGAGGAAACTCTTCAAAAGATGGAAATAGACTGGAGCCGCATTGAGCACAATAGCACAACCTTTAGAGGAATCATCCCCAGTCGGGAAGCACGCTGTGCTAGGAAAATCACACTAGATGTGGTATTCGGCACGCCGGATAATTACAGGTCCGAAGAAATTACATTCCAAGTGGCCCCGTTCAGCAGCGGATACCACGCTCTACTAGGGCGGGAGGCGTTTACAATCTTGCAAGCCATACCCCATTACGGGTACATGAAGCTCAAAATGCCCGGGCCCAACGGAATCATCACTCTTGCTAGTGATCCGGACATAGCACTCTGCGCCGATAATAAGACAACCGCACTGGCCCACGAGGCACTATCCGAAGCCCTAGAGGCCGAGGAACTAACTGCGCTGCGCTCCACGGTGAATAGGGACGATGTGATACTCGATAAAAGATCCAAGTCCACCTCCTTTAAACCGGTGGACGAAATAGTCAAATTCCAAGTCCATCCAATGGACCCTACAAAAATAGCTTCCATCGGGGCATAATTAAACCCTGATGTCGACGCTGCACTACGAGAGTTCCTATGTGAGAACTGGGACATTTTCGCTTGGCACCCTTTAGACATGCCAGGAATCCCACGCAGGCTGGCTGAGCACCGCCTAAATATCCTAAAAGGATTCAAGCCAGTCACGTAGGCT
Organism: Triticum aestivum; assembly: GCF_018294505.1. NCBI lineage: Eukaryota > Viridiplantae > Streptophyta > Magnoliopsida > Poales > Poaceae > Triticum > Triticum aestivum. The sequence continues at coordinate 64,209,871 of NC_057806.1, forward strand.
CTTCAACGTTTCTCCGAGCCTAAGAGACAAGCCATGGGAGAGGAACTAGCCAAGCTATTGGAGGCCGGATTCATCAGAGACATAAAACATCCGGACTGGCTAGCAAACCTGGTGATGGTACCAAAGAAGGACAAATCCTGGCGCTTGTGCGTCGATTTTAAGGACCTTAACAAGGCCTGCCCAAAGGATCCCTTCCCCCTCCCCCGCATCGATCAAATCATCGATGCTACCGAAGGACACGATTCATTGTGTTTCCTCGATGCATACTACGGCTACCATCAAATTAAAATGGTGGAGCCAAACCAAGCCACAACGGCATTCATCACACCATACGGCCCATTCTGCTTCAACACAATGCCCTTCGGGCTCAAAAACGCTGGCACAACATATTAGCGCATGATTCAGACATGTCTGGCAAACTAGATTGGCAAAACAGTGGAGGCATACGTGGACAACGTGGTCGCTAAAACCAAGCATGTCGAAACTCTAGTAGACGACTTGAGGCTCACATTCGACAACCTTCGAACATATGACATCAAGATCAATCCGGAAAAATGCGTTTTCGGCGTACCAGCCGGAAAGCTCCTGGGATTCATTGTCTCCAGTAGAGGTATTGAAGCTAATCCGGCCAAAATCCAAGCGTTGTCACAGTTGGCTACCCCAACAGACCTCAAACATATACAAAAATTGACTGGATGCATGGTGGCTCTAAGCCGCTTTATCTCCCGCTTGGGAGAAAAGGCTTTACCCCTTTATCGCCTCCTCCGGCGCACAAAACACTTTGAGTGGACGGATGCCGCCACGGCCGGACTCAACGAAATAAAAGCCATATTGGCAATAAAACCAGTCCTGGCCGTGCCAAACATTGGCGAACCAATGCTATTATACATTGCTGCAACTCATCAAGTAGTAAGCGAAGTGCTCGTCGTCGAGCGAGAAGCGGATGGACACAAATTCCCCCTTCAAAAGCCGGTTTACTATGTGTCCATTGTCCTTACTCCATGCAAATCACGGTACCCGCATTATCAAAAGATAGCATATGTCGGTGGGAACGACACCTATGGGATCACAAGAATCCCTACTGTGGTTGGCGGGGCACGGGGTCGTGAGAAGAGCGGATCAAACAGATAGCACACGATTCGTTTATCCAGGTTCAGGCCGCGAGGATGCGTAAAACCCCACTCCTGCTTTGGTGGATTGTATATGTCTGTTCTTGAGCTAGCTATGGGGCGTGAGGAGCTCCAAAAAGACGAATCCTTCCTCTGGTCGCCTTGGGCCTCCTTTTATAGAAAAAGGGGTTGCCACAGTGGCACACAGGAGGTGGAAAGGGTACAGTGATGCGAGGTTATCCCTTGCATTACATGACAAGGCGCATTTAATGCGTCTTGCTTAGGTGTCCTTGCTTTATCGGGGACGGGGGAGAAACATTTCTCGTCCATCGCCGCTCCTTCTTGTGTCGACACGCGCCCTGGCCAGCGACGCCTGCGATGCCACGTAGGTAGGCAGGCAGCTGAGGTGGCGCAGTGGTGGGTCTTCACGAAGATCTGCATGCCTCCACGCAGGTGCCTGCCTAGCTGGTTGGGTCGGCAACTGCATCTGAACGGCAGTGGAGGTTTAGTCGGCGTGGGCCTAATGGTGTCCCTACGGGTGTCCTCGGTAAGGGCCTTGTCGGGGCCCTGGCAAGGGTCTTGCCGGGGCGCCTGCTGTCATCCCCGGCAAGGCGCTTGCCGGGGGCCTTGTGGTCTTCCTCGGCTGGGATCCCGCCAAGGGTTTTCGTCTCCTTTGTGCGTATATGATCTTGAATGTCTTCACAAAGATCTGCATGCCGCCACGGGGATGTCTCCCGAATCCTTGCCCTTTGGGGGAAGTGGACTCAAGGGTGGTTTGCTCCGTAGGCGCGGGACGAGTCGCCGCAGCAAGGGTCTTGCCGGGGCTACTAGAACTGTCTCCCGGCAAGGATCTTGCTGGGGGAGTCCGCTTCGTCCCCTTTGCTCTTCGTGGTCTTGGCCTTGGCGTTGTTCTAGTTCTTTTGAGCTTCGATCTTACTCTGGCTCACTTCCCTTGCCTTGCTTGGTGTGGTGGTGCCCGTGGCGCAGACTGCCCGTGCACAGTTATAGGGGTACAAAAAGTGTACCCCTGTTTTTGTACACCGACAGGAGCCCCCGGGCCTGGGCCACACATAAGCGCAATGCATTGTTGGGCTAGGCCCAAAAACGGTGTGCGGGCAGGCGGGGCGGTTTTTACCGCGGTAAGGTTCTTGGCGCGCTGCGCTTCCCATGAGTCCCGCGCGTGGCGCGGTGTGGGGAGGCTCGTGTGTCGTGGGCGGCATGCGTGGGGTTTGTTCCCGCAGGCATGCGTCACATCGTAGTAAAGGGGCGGTTCGTGCCTTCCCCATAAACGGAGGGAGGCGTGGAGGCGCGGCCCATTTACTAAATGAGGCTGAGGCGCGGTCTTCAAGGTGTCCACTCCCCATGATCATGGGGTGGGGAGTGGTCGTCTCACCCGTCCCCTGGGTTCTACACGTCCGCCGCGTGTCTCCCATGCGCCTGGGGTGGAAAACGGTGGAGGCGGGAAACCGGGCCGTCGCCGGTTGGGGTGGCGGGTCGGTCCTGGCTCCCTGCGCCTTCCGTATCTTGATTGTCCGAGCGGGGCAGCCGAGCCCCAACCCCGATCCTTTATGAAGAGCGGGCGGGGGGGATGGCGTCCCGCATTCTTTCATCTTCTTCTTCCTTCAGCTTCTGCTCCTCCCTTCCATCCGTCATGGAGAGAGGCAATCCCGGTCCTTCAACAGTGGCGGCGAGGGTCGCCGCTCGACAACGCGTCCCTCCTTCTCATGCGCCTGCGGTGGCAGAGCCAGCCGTGAGGGGAAGGGGGAGGGGGCAAGGCCATGGGCGAGGCCGGGGCGCTCGGGGAAGATGAGGACGGGGCGGCGCGCCGGCCTCGCCTCCGCCAGCAGCTCCTCCTCCAATGGAGGGCCATGTTGGGGATGACCCTTGTGATTTCTTCGTCAGGCTGCGCCGGCCGTCGCGCCGTCGCCTTCGTCTCCCGACTCCATTTGCGCGGGAGATGGAGCTGGATCCGCTGGAATCGTTGCGGCTGCACATGAGAGGTTGCGGGATCAGTGGCACGCGGGTCCGCGTCGACTTCCCCGCCCCTCACGTAATGTATCTTTGTCGGGGATGGAAGACGTTTGCTCATATCCACCACTTGATGGAGGGGCTCACTCTCCATTTTAAGCTGATGGTGGGTGGCCTTCTCTCCGTCAAGGTCTTCGGGTGCTTTGGGACCCGTGCAAGGTGCTGCGTGGAGAGCTCTTCTGATACTGAAGACTCCTCCTCGGGCGGGAGTGACGAGGAGGATAGCGGCAGCGACGACGAGGGTAGTAGGCGGCAGAAAGACGGGTCTGACTAGGTGTCGGTGCCGCTCCGTGCGGCACCGGTGACCCCATCATCCATGTCGCCGGCTCCTTGAACTTCTCGGGGTCGTCTCCTTGAGCGGCTGCCGTTGGGAGGCTGCGGAAGAGGAAGAGTGCGGGCGGCAAGGCCGTCAAGTCGGAGTACGCGGGCACTGACGCCTTCGACGCGTGCTGACGTCCTGCCGCCTCGTCTTCGAGCTCTGCTTCCGGCGCCGCCATCACCATCCAGCCTTTGGACGGCCACCAAGATGTTCTCTTGGTGTCGTCTGCCACCCATAGCTCGCCTAGGCGCTCCTTTTTCCCCTTTCGCCTCCTTGGCCTGCCTCCTGAGAAGAGGGACAAGAAAGGGATTACGGGCACCTTATCTCTTTTTAGTTTGTAAGCCTTCGGGCCTTTGTTGAATTTAAAACTTGTAATCCCATCATTCATGTTTTTCATTCCCTATGGACTGTACCTGAGTGGAATGTTTTTTTAATGAAAAAGGGATGCTTGACGGGTCTTTTGTTTGCGGGTGGAACCCACAACAAGGAGTAAATCCTTGATATCTTCAAGACAAACATTTCCTTGCCCGGCAACAGGCCTTGCCGTCTCCCCACTTTGCTCGACCTTCCTCATGCCTTTGGCGGAGGCAGGGATGAGGCAGGTTCAGGCTCCTTGTTTCATCCTTTCGATACCGCGACTACGACCAAACTTTGCCCCAGGAACGAGCCCTAGGGCCTAGAGTTATGGGAGCACGGTAGCTTAGGGGAAAACGAGGTTTCACATACCTCAGTCCATAATGGAATGCATGATAAGGGATGAAGAACTTATCTGAAGCTACAGTCCCCGGCAACCCTGGTTCGCCGTGGGTGAATCTTTGCTCTTGCAGCCCCCGGCAATACTGTCTTGCCGGGGGCTAGATGCTGGTCTGTTCCTCTCTTTTTTTTCTTCTCCCCAAGTGGTTCGGCACGGATATCTGTGTGTCCTGTGAACCAAAGAAGACAAAAGAAAGACAACGAGACGCACACTCGACCTCTAAGCTAGGGGTTAGTCTCCGCTAAGCACTATCAACCCTAACCAAGGACGAGACTCAACCTAGCATGCATGCTATTACTTAGGGCGTCCGCGCTTCATTTATTTATGCTCAGGGTCTGCGTCTGGCTTTGTACATAGGGTTACATGCATCATCGGCAAGGCTCGTACAAAAGGTGTCTTGCCGGGGGGCCCGGCAAGCCGCGCCCCACGGGTAAAACTTGCGAAGATGCTCAATGTTCTAGGAGTTACTCACCGGAACGGCATCTTCGGTCTCCAGGCGGACTGCGCCGGGCCTGGTGACTCGTATTACCCGATAAGGGCCTTCTCACTTTGGCGTCAACTTGTTGGTAATCTTGGCCGATTGAACGCGCCGAAGAACAAGGTCGCCTTCCTCAAAGCTTCGGGCATGAACCTTGCGGCTATGGTAGCGGCGCAAGGCTTGCTGGTAGCGCGCTGCTCTCACAGCCGCCCGAAGACGATCTTCCTCAAGGAGCGTTGCGTCATCTTGTCACAATTGCTCTTGCTCAAGCTCGTCATAAGCGAGTACTCGAGGTGACCCGTATATGAGTTCCGTGGGGAGAACTGCTTCTGCCCCGTATACTAGGGCAAAGGGTGTTTGGCCGGTGGCTCGATTTGGTGTCGTTCTGATTGACCAAAGAACCACCGACAATTCATCAATCCAGCGCCTTCCACTCTTGTGCAGTCTGTCAAAGGTCTTTGTCCTCAGGCCTCGCAGTACTTCAGCATTTGCCCTCTCAGCTTGACCATTGCTTCGTGGGTGAGCAACGGAAGCGAAAAAGACCTTGCTGCCAAGGTCTTGAATATATTGCATGAAGGTGTGGCTTGTGAACTGCGTGCCGTTGTCGGTGATAACCCTATTGGGTACACCAAAACGGCACACCAGTCCTTTGAAGAACTTGACGGCTGACTGTGATGTGACCTTCCTCACTGCTTCCACTTCTGGCCACTTTGTGAACTTGTCGATTGCAATGTACAAGTACTCAAAGCCCCCGACAGTGCGCGGGAAAGGGCCCAGTATGTCGAGCCCCCAGACCAAGAAAGCCCAGGAGAGAGGAATGGTTTGAAGGGCTTGAGCTGGCTGATGAAGCTTCTTTGAATGGAATTGACACGCTTCACACCTGGTGACTAGTGTCGTCGCATCCTTGAGGGCGGTGGGCCAGAAGAAGCCTTGCCGAAACGCTTTGCCGGCAAGGGCCCTTGACCAGATGTGGGATCCACATATGCCTCCATGTATCTCCGCCAATAGCCCCAGTCCTTCCTCTCGAGGGATACACTTCAATTTCACGCTGTTCGGCCTCTTTTTGTATAGGACGTCATCGACGAACTGGTACATAGTAGAGCGACGGGCTACATTTTCCGCTTCTTCCTGCTCCTCAGGAAGTTCCCCTGTTTGGAGGAATCGGACGGTATGTTGTGCCCACGCTGGAGCTTGGGGCTCGATGGCAAGGACTAAAGGCATTTCCTCCACTATCGGAGCGGCTGTCTCCATGGAAAGAGCTTGATGCTCTGTCGGAGCTAGCCGTCCCGTGGCGGGCTCAGTGTCTCCGGCAACATCCTTGCCGGCGGCTCCGGGGAGCTTGACGGGAAAGTACTTGCCGGACCCTGATTTTCTCCTCTTGTTCTGCTCTGTTGATGGATCAACGGATGGCTGAGTTAGCCGAAGCACAAAGGTACCTGGTTCCACAGGTAGCTTGAGGGCAGCGCGTTTTGACAGGTAATCGGCGATATCATTCTCCGCTCGGGGAATGTATTTTGCCTGTATACCGTCAAAACGCTCTTCCAGCTTTCTCACTTCATCGACGTAGGCCTTCATCAACGGGCTCTGGTAATCCTTGTTGACTTGCTTGACGACAAGTTGTGAGTCGCCTCTGACGACGAGTTTCTTGATTCCAAGGTCTGCCGTGATCCTAAGACCGGCAAGCAGCCCTTTGTACTCAGCCGTATTGTTTGTTGACACCTCCCTGGGGAAGTGCATCTGGATCACGTACTTGAGGTGCTCTCCGATGGGCGCGACAAGCAGTACGCCAGCCCCGGCGCCCTGTAAGGAGAAAGCTCCATCAAAGTACATGATCCAATCACAACTTGCCTCCTTGCCGGGGAGAGCAGTCTCTTGGGTTTCTTCGTCAGGTGTCGCGGTCCATTCTGCAATGAACTCCGCCAGGACTTGGCTTTGAATCGTCGAGGTACTCTCAAACTTGAGGCCAAAGCTGGACAGTTCCAGTGCCCACTCCACGATCCTTCCCGTTGCATATGGATTGTGCAATCTTCGTTGCAGAGGGAGGCGAGTGACGACAGTGATTTCGTGCGCCTGGAAGTAGTGATGCAGCTTCCTCGAGGCCATAAGAAGGCCGAAGAGCAGTTTCTGCACACCGGAGTACCTCGATCTAGCCCCCTGCAGGACGTAACTAACAAAGTAGACCGGGTGCTGCACCATTTTCTTCTTCGGTGGCTCTTCAATTGGTTGTGTCGTCTCGGCATCGGTGGCATCGAGCTCCGTCGCTGCTATTACCTCATCATCAATTTCTCTCTCTGCCACTAGTGCGACGCTGACCACCTGGTTCGTTGCCGCCATATACAGCAGCAACGGTTCCTATGGCCTAGCCGCAACTAGTATCGGCGCGGAGGAAAGGTACCTCTTCAAATCTTGCAATGCTGCTTCGGCTTCTAGCGTCCACTCCATCGGGCCCTCCTTTTTCAAAATCTTGAAAAAGGGAAAGGCGCGCTCGGCGGACTTGGAAATGAACCTGCTCATGGCGGCAACGCAACCAGCAAGCCGACGCACATCCTTGACTCGCTTGGGCACTTCAATCTGCTCTATAGCTTTGATCTTGTCCGGATTGGCCTCTATCCCACGCTATGACACAAAGAACCCGAGAAGCTTGCCAGACGGGACGCCAAAGACGCACTTCTCAGGGTTCAGCTTGAGATTGATCTTGCGTAGGTTTGCAAATGTTTCTTGTAAATCTGATATGAGGGTTGCCCTGTTCTTGGTTTTGACCACTATATCATCCATATAAGCTTCCATATTTCTATGGAGCTGGGGTTCAAAACCAATCTAGACCGCCCTTGCAAACATTGAACCAGCACTCTTCAACCCGAAAGGCATCCGTATAAAGAAATACGTACCACATGGGGTGATGAATGCCGTTTTCTCTTCATCTTCCCTTGTCATGAAGATCTGGTGGTAGCCGGAGTAGGCATCGAGGAATGACAACAGATCACACCCAGCTATGGAGTCAACAATCTGGTCGATGCGCGGCAACGGGAAGGGGTCTTTGGGACAAGCCTTATTAATATCTATGTAATCAATACACAACCTTCACTTCCCATTTGCCATGCACACTACCATCGGATTGGCCAACCACGTTGGATGGAGAACTCCTCTTACCAAACCCGTTGCTTCCAGTTTCTGGATCTCCTCTGTGATGAACTCTTGTCGGTCCGAAGCTTGCTTTCTGAACTTCTGCTTGACGGGCCGCGCATGAGGACAGACAGCAAGGTGGTGCTCAATCACCTCCCTGGGAACGCCGGGGATGTCGGATGCTTGCCATGCAAACACATCGACATTCGTCCACAGGAAGGTGACGAGTGCGTCTTCCTATTTGTCATCAAGGGTGGAGCTTATGGTAAAAGCTCCTCCCGTGCCGTCCTCCTTGACAGAAACCTTCTTGGTTCCTGGCGGTGTTGCCCTGGACTTCTTGTTTCTATCGGCGGAGCTCTCTGGCATGTCCTCGACGGGAGCGCTACACTCCGAAGAGGTGCGCTTGCCGGAGTGGGTGCCTGAGGTCTCACCGGTCTTCTTCTTTCGCCTTCCCGGGGCTCCAGCGGCAGGAGCAAGCGCCTTAGCAGTGGCGGCTACTGCAACTGCTTGTTGGTAGAGTTGGTCAGCTCAAATTAACGCATCCTTCTTGTCTGATGGGACGGTGATGATCGTCACAGGCCCTGGCATCTTCAGGGTGTTGTAGCCGTAATGCGACGCCACCATGAACTTGGCCAGCGCTGGGCGGCCAAGGATCCCGTTGTAAGGCAAGGGGATCTTAGCAACGTCGAACACCATCCTTTCTGTCCTGTAGTTCAGATCACTCCCAAAAGTCACGGGCAACGTGACCTTTCCCTTTGGTTGACTTCTTCCCGGGTTGACCCCCTGAAACGTGCCCGTCTCTTCGAGGTCTTCATCAGGAATCTACAATTTCTCAATCACGGCAGGCGAGATTAAGTTCAGACCGGCCCCGCCATCAACTAGCATCTTTGTCACCTTGAGGTTGCGTATTGTTGGTGAAACCAACAATGGCAAGCACCCGACTGCAATAGTGCGATCAGGGTGATCCTTAGTGTAAAAAATGATAGGTGTGCTGGACCACTTCAGCGGCCTTCGGGCATCAAACAACGGTTCCGCCGCTGTAATCTCACGCGCCCACTGTTTAAGCTGGCGGTGAGAGGTATGCAGCGAGGCGCCGCCATCGATGCACATGGCCTCTGTAGCTTTGTGAAATTCCTGGTCACCAGACTCATCGTCCTCTTCGTGATCATCGTCTTCTGGCTTTTTGTCACGGCCCCGGGCGGGCCTCTCCTGCTGTTTATCTTTGCTGCGACGGCCCGCCTGGCCGTTACACTTCTTGCCGGACCCCTCAGCACCGTCCTGGCCTTTCTCCTTGTCCCGCCTCTCATATTCAGCCCTCTGCTTCTCAGCAAGGAGCTCAACCTATCGGCAGTTCTGGAGATCATGGCCTTTGGTGTGATGGATCTTGCAGTATTGCTTGTCGGAGTTTCCTCGCTTCTTGGCAGCCGCCAAGGCCCGGCAGGCGACACATCCGGCAATTTCCTTGCCGGGGTCATCTGCCTTTGTTTTCTTGGCGGAGCCGGCGTCGTCAGATCCCTCGACGGCAAGCACAGCCTTACCTTTGCGCTTCCTGTTGCGGCGCCGGCCTTTCTTCGCCGGGGCGGCAGTATCCTCATCTGAGGAGTCGGTTTCCACGCCGGCATCTTCGCCGGGGTACTTCCTTCCCTCTTCAGCTCGGGCACATCTGTCAGCAAGAACATAGAGTTCTGCCACATCTTTCACCTTGTTCATTGCCAGTTCTTCGCGCATCTTGCGGTTACACACGTTCTGATGGAATGAGCTGATGATGGCGGCAGGGTGAACATCAGGGATATTGTATTGTACCCGGCTGAACCTCTGTATATACTTGCGTAGACTCTCGCCTCCCTTCTGGGAATGACATGCAGGTCGCTTGCTTGGCCATGGGCATGGTGACCTCCAGTAAAGGGACCCACAAACTCATGGCACAAATCCGACCAGGAGGAAATAGAGTCTACCGGCAAGTGCATCAACCACGACATGGCGTTGGGTTTAAGAGCCAGTGGAAAGTAATTTGCAAGCACCTTATTCTCGCGGGCTCCGGCGGCTTGCATCACGATGGTGTAGATGCTGAGGAACTCAGAAGGGTGAGTCTTGCCATTGTACTTTTCGCCAACGTCAGGTTTGAAGGTGCGGTGAGTGGGCCACTGGAACTGCCGCAGCTCACGGGTAAAAGCCGGACAGCCTACCTCGTAAGGTAGGCCTCCAGGGCTCTCCGGGGCCGGGTGGTTCACAGCAGGCCCTGCTCGCCTGTCTGACTGGTGGCGCGCTCCGCGCCGGCGCTCGATAGTGGTTCGAGCGTCTTCATGGGCTCGTTCTTGAAGAACTTGGCGCTGGTCACAGTGGGTCCGCGGGTCAGACGATGCTATGGATGGGGAAGAGGTGAATGCACCATGGTCGCGGCGCCGCCGGCTTTTCGGCCACTGGTCCGCGATACTCCATCGGAGCATCGACCCAGGGGCCTCACCGGACTTGGTTCGTCTTTGTTGGCCACCGCAACAAGGCTTCGGATAGTGGCTCTCCATTCGTCGAGTTTCCCCGTAGTGGGAGGAAAATCGAGGAGCAACTGCGCGCACGCCAGGGCCTCTGCTGGCGTCCGTGGCAGCGAAACCTGCATGGATCGCGACGCGCTTTGACTTCTGACCATGTCAGAAGGAGCTCTATCATGACCCCGCGGTCGCATGTCGTTTTCACCAGCGCCATGGCGGGTGGGCAGCTCTTCTACGTACCGGGAGTGGCGCTCCAGGCTCTTCCCGCGGCGATACCCGGGATCTTCAGCGTGATTATGCCGTTCGTCGCGCGCTGCCTGGGAGGAGCGCACTGTTGGCGCCGGCGTGGGAGTCGTGGAGGCCCTTGCATCGCCTTCGGGCGGGGCGGCGATGACCCTGGAAGGCTCCGCTCCACCCGCGAAGGGCTTGGCTCCGCCTTTGGATTTGGCGACGTGTGGCCCGTTACCAGCGCACAAACATCGCCGCCTCCCAAACTCCGGCTGCTGGGATGGTGTTGGTGTTCACGAGCAGCAGAGCAGCGCCCCGGGTCCTTTCTGCGACCAGTCTGCTGCTCGCCCGCGTCGGGACGGGGTGTCCGGCTTCCGACTAGCCAACCGCCACCGTCGTCTTCTTCTTGGGCGCCATGATGATGAACAAGAGCCGAACTAACTGCTAAAGCCGATTCTCACAACTGCGCCCCCTACCTGGCGTGCCAGAGATGTCGGTGGGAATGACACCTATGGGATCACAAGAATCCCTACTGTGGTTGGCGGGGCGCGGGGTCGTGAGAAGAGCGGATCAAACAGATAGCACACGGTTCGTTTATCCAGGTTCGGGCCGCGAGGATGCGTAAAACCCTACTTCTGCTTTGGTGGATTGTATATCTGTGTTCTTGAGCTAGCTATGGGGCGTGAGGAGCTCCAAAAGGCTGAATCCTTCCTCTGGTCGCCTCGGGCCTCCTTTTATAGAAAAAGGGGTTGCCACAGTGGCACACAGGAGGTGGAAAGGGTACAGTGATGCGAGGTTATCCCTCACATTACATGACAAGGCGCATTTAATGCGTCTTGCTTAGGTGTCCTTGCTTTATCAGGGACGGGGGAGAAACCTGTCTCGTCCGTCGCCGCTCCTTCTTGTGTCGACATGCGCCCTAGCCAGCGACGCCTGCGATGCCACGTAGGTAGGCAGGCAGCTGAGGTGGCGCAGTGGTGGGTCTTCACGAAGATCTCCATGCCGCCACGTAGGTGCCTGCCCAGCTGGTTGGGTCGGCAGCTGCATTTGAACGGCGGTGGAGGTTTAGTCGGCGTGGGCCTGATGGTGGCCCTGCAGGTGTCCTCGGTAAGGGCCTTGCTGGGGCGCCTACTGTCATCCCCGGCAAGGCGCTTGCCGGGGGCCTTGTGGTATTCCTCGGCTGGGATCCCGCCAAGGGTTGTCATCTCCTTTGAGCGTATCTGATCTTGAATGTCTTCACAAAGATCTGCATGCCGCCACAGGGATGTCTCCCAAATCCTTGCCCTTTGGGGACAGTGGACTCAAGGGTGGTTTGCTCCATAGGCGCGTGACGAGTCGCCGCGGCAAGGGTCTTGCCGGGGCTGCTAGAACTGTCTCCCGGCAAGGATCTTGCCGGGGGAGTCCGCTTCGTCCCCTTTGCTCTTCGTGGTCTTGGCCTTGGCGTTGTTCTAGTTCTCTTGAGCTTCGGTCTTACTCTGGCTAACCTCCCTTGCCTTGCTTCGTGTGGTGGTGCCTGTGGCTCAGACTTCCCGTGCACAGTTATAGGGGTACAAAAAGTGTATCCCTCTTTTTGTACACCGACAGTACGCGGTATTTATGGCATCCCGGAAGCTGCGACACTACTTTCAAGAGTGTTCGATAACGGTTGCCTCGGAAGTACCACTTAACGATATTATAAACAACCGCGACGCGACGGGCCGGATTGCCAAATGGGCCATTGAGCTCCTCCCATTCGACATAACTTACAAGCCACAACGAGCTTTCAAGTCGCAAGTTTTGGCTAACTTCGTCGCTGAGTGGACGGAAGCCGAACTCCGTAAAGAGTACGACACATATTCAAACTGGATCGTGCACTTCGACGGCTCCAAAATGTTGGATGGTCTGGGGGTTGGCATCGTTTTGACGTCCCCAACGGTCACTCCTGCCGTTTTGACGGCATTTTGAAACGGGCATAAAAAATTCAAAAAAAATCAAAAAATTGGGAAACCTTCGCATTGTTTCATCATATGTGGCCAAGTTCCTAGGAAAAATAACAAACTTGTAATATGGCAATTATTTTAAAAAAGTGTTCTCGGAAACGAGCTATCATTTGTGGAGATCAATGGCTTTCAAGCCAAATGATCAATCTTATGGCCACATTCATGGCATAGTTTGTTCAAATGATCTCATATTGTGCACAAGGGTGCATATTTCAATGGCAAACAATGTTGCCTAAGGAAGTTTTCATTTTTGTTGGACGAAAAAACCATTTTCCATTTTTCGAGTGCCCGAAAGGAGGTTTTTTTGTGAAGGAACTACCAAATAATTGTTGCAAAATTGGACCAAATCATTTTTATAAAATACTATGCCATATTTAATGCACAATTGACAAAATGGTTGGGTGTAAATTTCTTTGATCCACCTCTCGTGAAAAAGACAAATTTCCACTAATTCAGCTGGAAGCGGGTCAAATTTGAACTGCAGCTGCCTCATAGTTTGCTATTTATTTTTTCGAAAAATCATTTCTAGTTACATAAGGACCTATTTAGTCATAAATACATGGTTTGGTGGCGATACGTCGAGGTTTGGGCGGTGGCCGAGGGCCCCAACTCTAGAGCGCGTAAACTCGCATGCCCGTCGCGTGGTCACCGCGTGACCGTAATGTTGCCATGTGTTCTGGGCGGCTTAGGCATGTCTAGTGGGTTGGGCACTCCCCAGGTTGGTGCTAGGAAGAAAACTACAACATAATATTCTCACGAGAAGACCGATCGATGCTCAAACATGAATTAGCAGCCAAGTGTTTGATTAGCGATACGGGAAATGCACATGGCCAATGGGCATCATACATATCACTTTAAAATTACATAGTCAATTTGACTGGTTGAATTCCTCTTCAATGCCATCCAATAGGCTGTCTAGTCTACAGTCCTATTGGGAATACTTTGCAGCCAATTCTACTTGGCCATACACTAAACTCACAGGGATCTCCTTGCCATCAGGCCCCACAGGTCCGACTTCGGCCATGTGGTTCGGGTCAGCCTTCGTGTACTGTGTCTTCACCATTGCCCAGGCTTCCCTGCGCCCTGACGGCAGGCTGATATCTTCCATAATCGGAAGCGCCGCCGTGCTCCCTTCAACTTTTCTGGAAGCTCTCCAAGACCTTCGGGTATGGAGACGGACGTCCACAAGGCCTGGGCGACGCCTTGCATCACCTGCCGAACTCGTTCGTGCAACTGTGCGAGCTCAGGAAGAAGATCAACCATTGAACCAGGCATCTCCTCGGCAGGACGACCTGTTAGCATACGTACAGACATAACTCTGTCAGCCAGCTTCCTCGCCGAACTCTTTTTCAAAGTTCGTTCAAGAACTTACTAAATATGTCGCGTCGAAGCCGCCGATTCTCCTTAACAGAGTCCGACAGTTGGGCACAAACATCTTTTAGTTCCACGCCTAGCTTGCTGTTGACATCTTGGAGATCATTCTTCTCCTACCTCACCCTCATAAGCACGCTCTCACCAGCCTTCAGCTGGCATATGAGCTGTTGCTTATCCGGATTTACTCCAACGTCATCTGCAATTTTATCGTCAGATCGGCATATATGCCGCATTCTAATATGATACTTATCATTCGAAGGATATCTTAGCAGAGGAGGTCTCTTTGGGCTCCCTTGTTGCGGCCAGTGCGGCATGAAGTTGGGCTTTGCACTCTTCCAACTCCTGGGACAGTTGAGTATTCTTTTCTGTAAGAACCTGCATAACAAATGATCCTTAAATCAGTTATCCTAACTGTTTCAAGTCTCAGGGGCTACTGATATATATAATCATCAAATTTTCTCACCCGCATGTCTTTTACATACTGCTCCGTGGCTCTGGCTAGACCATTTTGAGCGGCACGGAGGTGCGCGTCTCCCGAGTTGAAGGAATCCAATGCCTCTTGAGAGAAACAAGCGTCACGAAGGACAGTCCAGCGACGTCTGTGGTTCATGGCACTTTCCACCTCGGAATGGGAGGCGGACAGTTTATTCGCATCCTTTGTCGGAGGAGCACCCGGCGCACGCCTTGTATTCGTTCCCGCCTCTGAATCCGGCCTTGGAGCCTGGCTTGTGGAGGCGCGATTGGTAGCCTCTCCGGGTATAGTCCGACGAGCGCTCTTTTTCCTAGAAAAAGGCATGGGCGTTAATATGCCTCTGAAAATAATATCTTGCAATAAAGACGATGCGATGTACCGCTGCGCCGGTGTCTCAATCCGGACTACGGATCTTTTCAGCCTGCCTGGCCTCGCGGCCCCTTGTTGGCTAGTTGCCACAGGCTCGGCCTTCTGCCCCGAGGACCTCCCCTGCAAAACACGGCTGTTATACGCCAATCAAAAAAGTGCAAGGACGAATCCATTTTTAAGTGATGGGACTTCGGTCTCAGTCACCTATGAGGCTGGAACTAGCCCGGGGTAATCGGCCATAATGGCCACCAAGGCGTTGTCATTACTCCATTGGTAAAATACCCCGTCGATCAGCTCCACAGATATGTCCGGATCCTCCTGGGAGGCCGGGTCAAGGGACCGTCCAGGGTCCTCGGGTTATGGAGGAGGGCTGTTTATCTCCTTTACTTCCTGGCGCAGCTCCTGCGATGAAATCGCTAGAGTGAATAATTAACTACGGGAATACGAAATGGATGGGCGATAAAAAGTCTCTGCTTACCCAGCTCGAAGGATTGTACATAGAAAATCCGCCCTCCGGGTTGACACGAAGGAATTCCTCCTCTTCTCCCTTGTATAAAGGGGATAAGATCTTTATTAGATCGGCAGCCGATCCCGGCCCTTTGCGGCCGTGGCGGGTGGCGTCGTCCTCCCCGTTGAAATCCCACATGGGGTGGCCTCTATACTGAAGCGGCTGCACCCCCGGCATGATGCATGTGGCCATGACCTCGACCATGGTCAATCCGGATCGAGCTAAAAAACTTATCCGGCTCATCAGGTAAAGAATGTCCCTGTCCTCTTCCTCCAGGGAGCTTCATGGACGCCAGCTCCGGCGCTTCTTCAAAGTGGTGTTATCGCACTCCGGAAGGCCGATCCGAATAGGGTCCGGGAGGGGGACGTCTTCTATATAAAACCATTCTGAAGGCCAGTCTTCGGGCGTCTTCTTTGGGGTCCCGGACAGGTATCTAGTCCCGGCAATACCAGGTTCCTAATCACAAATATCATCTACTTGCAATTTACATTATTTCCAATTTGCCTCTGCTTTTCCTCTCCCCCACTTCACTAAAATTTGTCGTTTTATTCGCCCCTCTTTTCTGTTCGCCATTTTTTTGTCGGATCTGTTTTTGTGTGCATTCTTGTTTGCATAGTCATGATGCCTCAAAGAAAATATTATGATGTTCCTTACCCCAATATTTTGCTTGAAATTGAGAAAAGTACTAAGGAATATATGACTACACAATTTGAGCATAATAAGTATTTTACCGAAGAGCTTAAGGAACACTCTGTTGTGCTTGATGCTATAACAAAACAACTTGATGATATTAGTAGAGAAGTTTGCAATCTCTAATCTAAGTATGCTTTTGCTGAAAGTTTTCTAGGAAAAATATCCGATGCACAAGCTACTATAGTTAATCAAATGGCCGCTAAACCAATCTCACTAGAGGATAAAAGTTATGAAGATCTTAAAATGATTGGTGTTTCTTCTATTGAATCCTTGTTTAGTAAAGTTAATATTGATGAAAAAGGGACTCGAGAAGAGTCAATTTTAGGTAGAAGGCATCCCAATATTTCGGAGGGTGAAATTCTTGTTGAGAAATTTGATAAAAGTGGGTTTGAAGAGGTCAAAACTTTAGCTAGTGATGTGCCCACTCTTTTGGATTACAAAGATTTTAATTATGATAGTTTCTCTTTGATTTATTGTATTTATTTGTTGCAATCCATGATAAATTCACCCCATGCTTATGAACAAAATAAAGCTTTTACTAAACATATTGTTGATGCTATGATGAAAGCCTTTGAAGAAAAATTGGAATTAGAAGTTTCAATTCCTAGAAAATTGCATGATGAATGGGAACCTACAATCAAAGTCAAGATTAAAAATTATGATTGTTTTGCTTTGTGTGACTTGGGAGCTAGTGTTTCTACAATTCTGAAATCTTTATGTGATGTGCTTGGTCTTACCGATTTTGAATCGTGTTCTCCAAATTTGCACTTGGCAGATTCCACTATTAAAAAGCCTATGGGAAGAATTAATGTTCCCATAGATTTTATTGTTCTTGATATTGATTGTAATCCGTCTTGTCCAATTATTCTTGGTAGACCGTTTTTACGCACTATCAGTGTCGTGATTGATATGAAAGAAGGCAATATCAAGTTACAATTTCCTTTGAAGAAGGGTATGGAACACTTTCCTAGAACAATAATTAAGCCACCTTATCAATCAATCATGCGGGCATCCTATGGATCTCGAACCAAAGATGACAAAACTTAGATCCTTGCTTTATGCCTAGCTAAGGGCGTAAAACTATAGCGCTTGTTGGGAGGCAACCCAATGAATAAATTTTATTTTTGCTTTTTGCTTCCTGTTTTTGAGTGTTAGCACAATTATTTTACTGTTATGATTGTGTTTTTTATGTTTTAATTAGTGTTTGTGCCAAGTAAAGCCTTTAGGATCTTCTTGGTTGACAGTTGTTTGATCTTGCTGAAAAAAACAGAAACTTTTGCACTCACAAAAATATTTATCATTTTTTTACCAGAGAGAGATAAAACACCCATTCCTACTTCAGTAGATAATTATACAAATTTCTCAGCTCTACCTAAATTTTCAGAATTTTTGGAGTTACATAAGTATTCAAAATAGTCAGATTACTACAGATTGTTCTGTTTTGACAGATTCTGTTTTCTTTGTGTTCCGTGCTTATTTTGATGGCTCTATGGTTTTATTTGATGAGTTTTTGCCATAAAAAAGTTGGAATACAGTTGATATAATACAAAAACAAAATATGAATTGGTTTGATATAACACTTATAGTAGTGATTTATTATTCTTATACTAACGGATCTCACAAAGGTTTTGTTGAGTTTTGTGTGATTGAAGTTTTCAAGTTTTGGGTTATCTTACGATTGATGAAGGAAGGATGGAAGAGCCTAAGCTTGGGGATGCCCCGACATCCCAAGCTATTATCCAAAAATAAGCAACCAACTAAACTTGGGGATGCTCCCGAGTGGCATCCCAGCTTCTTCCAACGATCATCGGTATTTTACTCAAAACTATATTTTTACTCATCACATGATATGTGTTTTGATTGGATCGTCTTGTATGATATGAGTCTTTGCTTGTTTTATTTGGTGTTTAAGTCATCAATCCTTGCTAGACACACCTATTTGGGAGAGCCAAAATTATGTCATGACTTGTTAAAAATGCTCTCTATGCTTCACTTAATTTTTTATGAGCAATGGGCTTGCTCTAGTGCTTCACTTATATCTTTTTGAGCATGGTGTGCTTAGTATTTTTAAGAAATTCTATCTTTGTTCACTTAAATTATTTTGGGAGAAATAAAAAAATTATGCTCATGATCTTCACTTATATTTGTTTGAGCTTATGAAAAGCAACACATGAGAATTAGTCCCAAAGTGATAGATATCTAAGAAGGATATAATAAAAACTTTCATGAAGATCATTAGACAAAATAAACTTGATTCTTAGTAATAATTTTGAGATATGATGATGTGATATGTGAGTTATGTTGATGATTAATTATGCTTTAGTAAGAATATCGGTGTTAAGGTTTGTGGTTCCCTATGCAAGTACGAAAGTCAATAGTCATGCAATGAAATTATATCCTACTTGTGGTGCATTATTCGGTGTTATTTATGCTTAATGCTTGCTTATGAGATTATCCGTTTCTTGGTTGGTCGCTTCTCAATCTTTTGCTAGCATTCATTTTGCACTAATTATGATCACTACTTGTGCATCCAAAATCCTTTAAACCAGTTTTGCCACATGAGTCCACTATATATACCTATATGTGGTATTCTTTTGCCGATCTAAGCAAATTTGCATATGCCATCTCTATGTTCAAAATAAAATTCTCTTGTGTGTATTTGTTTCGCTCGTGGAGCGGTGATGGGTGGCTAATATTTTCCATGCTAGATGTGTTATTCTCGCGATGAGTGTGTATTCACTTGTCATTGCACGAGAGTAAGGCAAAGGTATTAGGGATGCCCAGCTCGAAATGCAAAAATGAATTTACTTTATGTTGTCAAATAATAAATTCCTTGGAAAGTGTTGGTATGGATGGCACCAGTGGATACGGTTAGCCATGGAAAGTGAAGTATGGTGGAAAAAGTAATAAACTTTATTTTCTGTTTGGGAACCGCCTATGATATATCTAAGCATGGAAAGTGTTGGGAACTCTAAGTCGTTTTCGTTGGTGGGATGGATACACTTCCCAAAATGTTCTTTATCTCTAAGTTTTTCGCTTTGAGCTCTGGCACCTCTACAAATCCCTACTTCCCTCTGCGAAGGGCCTTTCCTTTACTTTATGCAATTTTTATTTTTGAATTTGAGTCTCCAACTTCTCTTATAAAAGCACCAACTAGGAGGCAATATGATCGTACTTAAGTATTGGGTGTAGCTAATATTCGAGTGTGTTTCATGAATGGATCAATGTTTGACCATGATGGGCTAGGGATAACTTATTTCAGCATTGATATTTTGAAAGACATGGTTGCTTGTTGATATGCTTGAGTATCTAAATTATTATGTCAAAACTAGGCTATTGCTTTGAACAACTAAAAGTCTGAATGTCCATGCTATAAAGAAAAGAATATGATATGACATGTTAGGCAGCATTCCACATCAAAAATTCTATTTTTATCACATAGCTACTCAAGGACGAGCAGGAGTTAAGCTTGGGGATGATGATACGTCTCCAACGTATCTATAATTTTTTATTGTTCCATGCTGTTATATCAATCTAGGATGTTTTACAATCATTTTATAGTCATTTTATATCATTTTTTGGTACTAACCAATTGACATGGTGCCAAGTGCCAGTTGATGTTTTTCCATGTTTTTTACATCACAGAAAA
This sequence comes from Triticum aestivum, assembly GCF_018294505.1. NCBI lineage: Eukaryota > Viridiplantae > Streptophyta > Magnoliopsida > Poales > Poaceae > Triticum > Triticum aestivum. The sequence continues at coordinate 64,229,440 of NC_057806.1, forward strand.
TCAATATTAGACGGAGTCCAAACACCCCGACACTTTACGGAGAATTTTTATGGGCCAGAAGGAACACAACGGGCCCTTGCTGCGCCTGGGGTTGCCCCGAGGGGGGCACAACCCACCAGGGCGTGCCAGGAGGCCCAGGTGCACCCTGGTGGGTTGTGCCTACCTCAGGTGCCCCCTGGACCGCCTCTTTGATATATAAATACCCCAATATTCCAGAAACCCTAAAGGCATCGACGAAATATTCATCCAGCTGCCGCAGAGTCCTGAACCACCAGATCCAATCTCGACACCATCTTGGATGGGGTTCACCACCTCCATTGGTGCCTCTCTGATGATGCTTGAGTAGTTCTTTGTAGACCTTCGGGTCCGTAGTTAGTAGCTAGATGGCTTCATCTCTCTCTCTCTCTCTCTTGATTCTCAATACAATGGTCTCTTGGATATCCATATGATGTAACTCTTTTGCGGTGTGTTTGTTGGGATCGATGAACTTTGAGTTTATTATCAGATCTATCTTTTTATATCCATGAAAGTTATTTGAGTTTCTTTGATCTCTTATATGCATGATCTCTTATAGCCTCATATTTCTTCTCCGGTATTTGGGTTTTGTTTGGCCAACTTGCTCTATTTATCTTGCAATGGGAAGAGGTGCTTTATAGTGGGTTCGATCTTACGGTGCTTGATCCCAGTGACAGAAAGGGAAATGACACGTATGTATCGTTGCTACTAAGGATGAAACGATGGGGTCTATCTCTACATAGATAGATCTTGTCTACATCATGTCATCGTTCTTATTGCATTACTCCGTTTCTCCGTGAACTTAATACACTAGATGCATGCTGGATAGCGGTCGATGTGTGGAGTAATAGTAGTAGATCCAGGCAGGAGTCGGTCTACTAATCTTGGACGTGATGCCTACATAATGATCATTGCCTGGATATCATCATGAGTATTTGAAGTTCTATCAATTTTCCAACAATAATCTTGGACGTGATGCCTATATAACGCTAATTTTCTCGAGAGAAGCCACTAGTGAAACCTACGACCCCCGGGTCTTTCTTCTCATATTATTTGCCTTTGCGATCTACTTTTATTTGCATTTATTTTCAGATCTATTAATCCAAAAACCAAAAAAATACTTTGTTGCACTTTATTTTATTTGCGATCTATTTATCCAATCTATTACAACCTTTTTACCCTCACGCACCAATTCCTGGCACCGTTACCCAAAAGGGATTGAAAACCCCTTTAACACGTCGGGTTGCAAGGATTTGTTATCTGTGTGTAGGGGTTGTTTATGTTGAGTTACTTGGTTCTCCTACTAGTTCGACAACCGTAGTTTCATATCTGAGGGAAATATCTACCGCCACTGTGCTGCATCATCCCTTCCTCTCTGGGGAAATACCTACATAGCTTCAAGCGACATCAATGTCCTCTCTATATGTGTCATCGTGGGTGTGCTTATTGTGTCGTGTGACACGAGAGATGAAGGTAAATGGCCGCGGGAATAAATGGGGACCGGGTGGCCTGGATTCTCTGCGCGTCCGCATGGCAGTTTTTGCAGCAGGTAACCGCATTGTCGTGCTGCGCCCGACACAACCTTATGCACACGAACGTGTGTGATCGTGCACCGGCCCCAAACACTGGCAGCGCGCATGGAGGGACGAGGGAAGAGCACCCTGAGGGACGCGAGAGCGGAGTGCGTGCGGTGGGACGCGAGCAGAGTGCGCCGCGGCCGCCTGAACCACAAGCAACCACACGCATAGAGCAGTTGAACACGTAGGAAATGGTCGCCTACAAGCCCGCCGACAGTTGCGTCGGAGCGTAAAGAGCGGCCGTGTGCTACTACCTCCATCTAGTCTATAGTCCCCTTTATATTCTGTGCCATACTTTGCCCTCAAATTTAACCAACAAAATGTTAATGCATGTTATAAAAATTATATAATTGGAAACTATGTTCAAATACGAATCCTACTATATAATCTTTGGCGACATGCATTCGTATTTTATTAGTTAAATCATACTTATAAACCAGGACGGGGTATAGTAGGTAATTAAATCACAAACATTTTTTTATTAACCGTATGTGTACGTGAACTTTCGTCCTCCTCTCGCATGTCTTTTCACCCCACTACCGCAGACCGCTTACAGCGCAAGCTTGCACAGCGCGCGGCGGCGTTCTTTTGGCCAAACGCTGGCGCCAGTGAGTCCGTTCCCTCGTAACCTCGCAGGTTCCCGCGCAAGCTTCCCACCCAACTTGTTGAAATCCCCCAAAACCCCAATGCTTACTGGCCTGCTATATAAACCCTCATGGGCGGTGAGTCCTGCATCGCATTTTCCCCTCCCTCCCTGTAGCTTATCTCGTCTAATTCTCCCATAATCGCCAATCGCACCGGTCCGTCGTCACCACTTATCCACTCCGCCGTCATCAGAGGACAGCTCCAGCTGGGAGGCTACACCGCAGCGGCAGCGCAGTCCCCGGCGTAGTGTAGTGCGCTGGGCGTCCCTGTTGGGTGTGGTGGAACACCCACCACACGCTCCGCTGCCGCTGCCTGTCGGCAGCTGTTGCTGGCCGCCGTTGACGCCACACCACCGTCGAAAGCTAGGGCCATTGCTCTCTCCACTGCCACTACCCGAAGGCGGGATGTGGCCGTCGTGGCTACCACCACACTGCCGGCCACCGTGGCCATCACCCACTCCGCCACCGCGGGCCGCCCACCCCATCATCGACCACCATGGCCGCCAGCCCACCGTCGACCGCCTGCGTCATCACCCACTCTGCCACCGCCGCCCGAAGGTGGGAGGCTTAGGTGGATGCCCGCACGTGCGTCAGCGACCTTGCACGCTACACCGAGTTCCTGGGGGAGGAGGAGCGCCTCGTCGAGCACGCAAAGAGCCTTACCGCCGCCGTGGCCACGGCACACGCCGCCTCAGAGGTGAGGAATCAGGAGATGTACGAGGAGAACCACCACTTCAAGAGGGGCAGTCTGGAGCAGCAAAGGGCGTACGAGGTGAGTGTCGCTGAAACTGCAGTAGCGGCATGCACCGTATTGCTGTTGTCCAGCTCATCAGTAGGCTCCTCCTCCTCTACCTCTTACTGAAAGCGCTCGGCAGAGGAGAGGCAGCCGGAAGTAGAACAAAGCACCTCCGTAGTAGTAGTAGTATTTAAGGGCTATTTTCTTCAGTTCTTCCGACTATAGATGTGGTGGAACTGTACAACGTACTTAAAATTAGCTAGTATATATAGTTGAACTAGCTATTTCAGTATGTGGTTGGCAATAATTGGGGAAAAGTTTGGTTAGTTTAGCTGTTGTGTTGAACTGTTTGTATAAATTAAGAACGACCGCTTAATCTATAAATGAAATCTATGCTTACTTACTGAATTTTAGTTGCAAAATTAGATACTGCTAGTGATTTTTAGCTTCATATTTTGACAAATCGCAGTGTTACAAGGTTGACAAATGGCAATGTTACTAGATCAACAAATGTCAATCTTTCCAGTTTGACAAATGGCAACATACCCAATATAACAGATGCAAATCTTACCAAATTGTTTGTAAGTGGTTGCACACGGGTCATCCAAAAGAACCGTTTGCGTTGAAGAGATGCACAAATCCAGCTCTCACTTTGCATACGGGTGTTCTATCAAAAACATTTGCGATCAAGAGCCGCAAAAATCCTGCTCGGCACATTTTCCCTTGGCTTCCTGGGGAAGCTGTCGGTTTGCATACGGGTGTTCTAACTAAAACGTTTGCGATGAGTGTTTTATATTTAAAAACCATTGATGTTTTTTTAAGAAAATCGTTTGATAAGTCTGTACATTAAGAGAGAACAACGCAAGTTCGCTCAAATCATATCTTTCATTTAGTCATATTGCAAATTTATATTCATATGATCGAGATACAGTATTAAACCCGAGAAAAAAAACTATTTCTGGTAGCGGCGGAGGCGGTGTGCCGCGCCGTCGTTGTCGTTCGGGACGTCGTTGCTGAAGTCTTCAATGCAGCACAGAATATTCTTCACATGTGAATCAAACATCATGTCATCGCGCGATCGACGGGCGGGGTGAGGGAGGACGGTAGCTGACGGCGCTGAGAGGTAGTGGTCGACAACGACGTCCCATGCTGGTGAAGGGGGCACGCGCATGGGCACGAGTGCGGCGGGTGCAGCCAAACGCACGGGGACCGGTGCCGCGGTGGGTGGAGGGGCGCGCACTGGCACGGGCACGGGCGTTGGCATGTATACGAGCTCGTGTGGGTCCACGGAGACCTTGTTGACGCCTGCGGCTTCAAGCTCTGCGATAGTGCTCGGCGACCAGCCCGTCAATGCTATGAGGATGGTCGTTGGCGCGGGCGCGGGGATGGGAGCTAGGACGGGAGCGGGGGCAGCAACCGCCGCGGCCAGCTTGATCTGGGCCATGTCCATGAGGCCCCATTCCTCCTTATTTTCTATCTCCTCCGGCTCGGAGTGCACTTCACCAAACTTGAAAACTAGTGGCAGATGTTCCTTCTGCGCCATCGTGTTGGTGGAGGTCTACTGGAGGGAGGGGAATGGTGAGGGAGTCCTGGACTAAGGGGTCCTCGGGTATCCGACTGCTACCTCTTGAGCACTGCATTGGATTTCCTTGAAGAGGAAAGGATGATGCAGCAAAATAGCGTAAGTATTTCCCTCAATTTTGAGAACCAAGGTATCAATCCAGTAGGAGGCTACACGCGAGTCCCTTGTACCTGCACAAAACAAATAACTCCTCGCAACCAACGCGATAAGGGGTTGTCAATCCCTTCACGGTCACTTACGAGAGTGAGATCTGATAGATATGATAAGATAATATTTTTGGTATTTTGTAATAAAGATGCAAAGTAAAATAAAAGCAAAGTAAATAACTAAGTATTGGAAGATTAATATGATGAAGATAGACCCGGGGGCCATAGGTTTCACTAGTGGCTTCTCTCAAGAGCATAAGTATTTTATGATGGGTGAACGAATTACTGTTGAACAATTGACAGAATTGAGCATAGTTATGAGAATATCTAGGTATGATCATGTATATAGGCATCACGTCCGAGACAAGTAGACCGACTCCTGCCTGCATCTACTACTATTACTCCACTCATCGACCGCTATCCAGCATGCATCTAGAGTATTAAGTTCAAGAAAACAGAATAACACCTTAAGCAAGATGATATGATGTAGAGGGATAAATTCATGCAATATGATAAAACCCCATCTTGTTATCCTCGATGGCAACAATACAATACGTGCCTTGCTGCCCCTACTGTCATTGGTAAGGACACCGCAAGATTGAACCCAAAGCTAAGCACTTCTCCCATTGCAAGAAAGATCAATCTAGTAGGCCAAACCAAACTGATAATTTGAAGAGACTTGCAAAGATAACCAATCATACATAAAAGAATTCAGAGAAGATTCAAATATTGTTCATAGATAATCTTGATCATAAACCCACAATTCACCGCTCTCAACAAACACATCACAAAAAGAAGATTACATCGAATAGATCTCCACAAGAGAGGGGGAGAACATTGTATTGAGATCCAAAAAGAGAGAAGAATCCATCTAGCTAATAACTATGGACCCGAAGATCTGAGGTAAACTACTCACACTTCATCGGAGAGGCTATGGTGTTGATGTAGAAGCCCTCCGTGATGGATGCCCCCTCCGGCGGAGCTCCGAAACAGGCCCCAAGATGGGATCTCGTGGATACAGAAGGTTGCGGTGGTGGAAAATTAGGTTTTTGGCTCCGTATCTGATCGTTTGGTGGTACGTAGGTATATATAGAAGGAAGGAGTACGTCGGTGGAGCAACAGGGGGCCCACGAGGGTGGAGGGCACGCCTGGGGGCGGGGGTAGGCACGCACCCTACCTCGTGTCTTCCTCCTTTATTTCTTGACGTAGGTTCCAAGTCTCCTGGATCATGTTCGTTCCAAAAATCACGTTCCAGAAGGTTTCATTCCGTTTGGACTCCATTTGATATTCCTTCTCTGTGAAACTCTGAAATAGGCAAAAAACAACAATTCTGGGTTGGGCCTTCGGTTAATAGGTTAATCCCAAAAATAATATAAAAGTGGATAATAAAGCCCAATAATGTCCAAAACAGTAGATAATATAGCATGCAGCAATCAAAAATTATAGATACGTTGGAGACGTATCAAGCATCCCCAAGCTTAATTCCTGCTCATCCTTGAGTAGGTAAATGATAAAAAAGATAATTTTGATGCGGAGTGCTACTTGGAATAATTTTAATGTAATTCTTCTTAATTGTGGTATGAATATTCAGATCCGAAAGATTCAAGATAAAAGTTCACATTGACATAAAAATAATAATACTTTAAGCATACTAACTAAGCAATTATGTCTTCTCAAAATAACATGGCAAAAGAAAGTTCATCCCTACAAAAACATATAGTTTAGTCATGCTCCATTTTCATCACACAAGAATGCTCTCATCATGCACAACCCCGATGACAAGCCAAACAATTGTTTCATACTTTAGTAATCTCAAACCTATAAACTTTCACGCAATATATGAGTGCGAGCCATGGACATAGCACTGTGGGTGGAATAGAATATGATGATGGGGGTTATGTGGAGAAGACAAAAAAGGAGAAAGTCTCACATCAACAAGGCTAATAAATGGGCTATGGGGATGCCCATCGATTGATGTTAATGCAAGGAGTAGGGATTGCCATGCAACGGAGGCACTAGAGCTATAAATGTATGTAAGCTCAACAAAAGAAACTAAGTGCGTGTGCATCCAACTTGCTTGCTCACGAACACCTAGGGCACTTGAGGAGGCCCATTGTTGGAATATACAAGCCAAGTTATATAATGAAAAATTCCCACTAGTATATGAAAGTGACAAAACAAAAAGACTCTCTATCATGAAGATTATAGTGCTACTTTGAAGCACAAGTGTGGCAAACGATAGTAGCATTGTCCCTCCTCTCTTTTTCTCTCTCTTTTTTTTGGGCCTTCTCTTCTTCTTTTTTTAAGGCCTTTCTCTCCCTTTTTTTTAATTACTCACTTGGGACAATGCTCTAGAAAATGATGATCATCACACTTCTATTTATTTACAACTCAATGATTACCACTCGATGCTACAACAAAATATGACTCTATATAAATGCCTCCGACGGTGTACAGGGATATGCAATGAACCAAGAGTGACATGTATGAAAGAATTATGAATGGTGGCTTTGCCACAAATACTATGTCAACTACATGATCATGCTAAGCAATATGATGATGATGAATGTGTCATGATAAACGGAATGGTGGAAAGTTGCATGGCAATATATCTCAGAATGGCTATGGAAATGCCATAATAGGTAGGTACGGTGGCTGTTTTGAGGAAGATATAAGGAGGTTTATGTGTGAAAGAGCGTATCATATCACGGGGTTTGGATGCACCGGTGAAGTTTGCACCAACTCTCAATGTGAGAAAGGGCAATGCACGGTACCGAAGAGGCTAGCAATGATGGAAGGGTAAGAGTGCGTATAATCCATGGACTCAACATTAGTCATAAATAACTCACATACTTATTGCAAAAATCTACAGGTCATCAAAAACCAATCACTACGCGCATGCTCCTAGGGGGATAGATTGGTAGGAAAAGACCATCGCTCGTCCCCGACCGCCACTCATAAGGAGGACAATCAAAGAACACCTCATGTTTCAAATTTGTTACATAACGTTTACCATACGTGCATGCTACGGGACTTGCAAACTTCAACACAAGCATTTCTCAAATTCACAACTACTCAACTAGCACGACTTTGATATTATTACCTCCATACCTCAAAACAATCATCAAGCATCAAACTTCTCTTAGTATTCAAAACACTCATAAGAATTTTTTTACTAATCTTGAATACCTAGCATATTAGGATTATTTAAGAAAATTACCATGCTATTTAAGACTCTCAAAATAATCTAAGTGAACCATGAGAGATCAATATTTTCTATAAAACAAATCCACCACCGTGTTCTAAAAGATATAAGTGAAGTACTAGAGCAAAACTATATAACTCAAAAGATATAAGTGAAGCACATAGAGTATTCTAACAAATTCCAAATCATGTATGGCTCTCTCAAAAGGTGTGTACAGCAAGGATTATTGTGGTAAACTAAAAAGCAAAGACTCAAATCATACAAGACGCTCCAAGCAAAACACATATCATGTGGTGAATAAAAATATAGCTCCAAGTAAAGTTACCGATGGAAGTAGATGAAAGAGGGGATGCCTTCCGAGGCATCCCCAAGCTTTGGCTTTTAGGTGTACTTAGATTATCTTGGGGGTGCCATGGTAATCCCCAAGCTTAGGCTCTTTCCACTCCTTGTTCCATAATCCATCAAATCTTTACCCAAAACTTGAAAACTTCACAACACAAAACTTAAAGTAGAAAATCTCGTGAGCTCCGTTAGCGAAAGAAAACAAAATACCACTTCAAGGTACTGTAATGAACTCATTATTTATTTATATTGGTGTTAAACCTACTGTATTCCAACTTCTCTATGGTTTATAAACTATTTTACTAGACATAGATTCATCAAAATAAGCAAACAACACACGAAAAACAGAATCTGTCAAAAACAGAACAGTCTGTAGTAATCTGTAACTAGAGCAAGATCTGCAACCCCAAAAATTCTAAAATAAATTTCTGGACGTGAGGAATTTATCTATTAATCATCTTAAAAAAGAATTAACTAAATAGCACTTTCCAAATAAAAATGGAGCAGTTCTCGGGAGCGCGAAAGTTTCTGTTTTTTACAGCATGATAACAAGACTTTCCCCAAGTCTTCCCAACGGTTCTACTTGGCACAAACACTAATTAAACACAAAAACACAACCAAAACAGAGGATAGGTAAATTATTTATTACTAAACAGTAGAAAAAAGCAAGGAATAAAAATAAAATTGGGTTGCCTCCCAACAAGCGCTATAGTTTAACGCCCCTAGCTAGGCATAAAAAGCAAGGATAGATCTAGGCATTGCCATCTTTGGTAGGCAATTATTCAATGAGACATCTATTATCCTTAGATATTTCTTTCTTTTTAGTTATTATCAAACTTTTAGGCACAAGATCGAAAAATGCATTTCTAACAAATGGTTCCTTAATGATATCAAAAAGATTGGGATGAATACTTATAGATTTGAGATCCGCAGTTTCCTTACTAGACGATTCACCCTTATTTTTAGGAACATACATAAGCTTGGTGATTTTAGTAGGAGGACTTGGAGTATTCTTTACAGAAGAAAAAGTGGTTCCCAAGTTGGTAATGATATCTTCAAGTTTATCGATCCTAGTGGAATCATGATTTATTTTCTCATTAACTATGGGTTCCTTCTCTTTAATATTTTTCAAAGTGACTCCTACTTTAGATCCATATTGAGAGATTCGGTTGTGGATCTTTTTATCCAAATTTTCAATTAACTCTATGGTAAAAACCTTATTTTCAATAATTTCGAGCCTTTGCATTACATGCTCCAAACTTAACACAGTTCCATTAACCAAAAGAGGGGGTGAGCCAAACAAATCTATCATAGCATTATAAGAATCAGAAGTATGGCTACCTAAGAAATTCCCTCCGGTAATGGTATCAAGGATATATCTATACCAAGGATTAGCACCTACATAAAAATTGCGGAGAAGAACGGAAGTAGACTACTTCCTGGTAGATCTATTTTGAGCATTGCAAATTCTATACCAAGCATCTTTCAGACTTTCTCCCTCCCTTTGTTTAAAATTTAGGACATCATTATCGGGAGACAACGGAGAGGATAGAGGACTAGCCATAATGACAAGCAAGCAATCCAACACATGAGCAAACAAGAAACGGGCAAAAAGAGGCAAATAGAGAAAGAGAGGGAGGATAGAGAGAGAGGGCGAATAAATCGGCAAGGGTGAAGTGGGGGAGAGGAAAACGAGAGGCAAATGGCAAATAATGTAATGCGGGAGATAAGGGTTGTGATGGGTACTTGGTATATTGACTTTTTCGTAGACTCCCTGGCAACAGCGCCAGAAATGGCTCATTGTCGGGAGTCAAATCTTGACTTGCGCGAACCTCCCCGGCAACGGCGCCAGAAATCTTCTTGCTACCTCTTGAGCACTGCGTTGGATTTCCTTGAAGCGGAAAGGATGATGTGGCAAAGTAGCATAAGTATTTCCCTCAGTTTCTGAGAACCAAGGTATCAATCTAGTAGGAGGCTACGCGCGAGTCCCTCGTACCTGCACAAAACAAATAACTCATCGCGACCAACGCGATAAGGGGTTGTCAATCCCTCCACGGTCACTTACGAGAGTGAGATCTGATAGATATGATAAGATAATATTTTTGGTATTTTTGTAATAAAGATGCAAAGTAAAACAAAAGCAAAGGAAATAACTAAGTATTGGAAGATTAATATGATGAAGATAGACCCGGGGGCCATAGGTTTCACTAGTGGCTTCTCTCAAGAGCATAAGTATTTTATGATGGGTGAACCAATTACTGTTGAGCAATTGACAGAATTGAGCATAGTGATAAAAAAACAAGACCGCTATCCAGCATGCATCTAGAGTATTAAGTTCATGAAAACAGAGTAACGCCTTAAGCAAGATGACATGATGTAGAGGGATACATTCATGCAATATGATAAAAAAACCATCTTGTTATCCTCGATGGCAACAATACAATACATGCCTTGCTGCCCCTATTGTCACTGGGAAAGGACACCGCAAGATTGAACCCAAAGCTAAGCACTTCTCCCATTGCAAGAAAGATCAATCTAGTAGGCCAAACCAAAATGATAATTCAAAGAGACTTGCAAAGATAACCAATCATACATAAAAGAATTCAGAGAGGATTCAAATATTGTTCATAGATAATCTTGATCATAAACCCACAATTCATCGGTCTCAACAAACACACCGCAAAAACAAGATTACAATGAATAGATCTCCACAATAGAGGGGGAGAACATTGTATTGAGATCCAAAAAGAGAGAAGAAGCCATCTAGCTAATAACTATGGACCCGGAGGTCTAAGGTAAACTACTCAAACTTCATCGGAGAGGCTATGGTGTTGATGTAGAAGCCCTCCGTGATGGATGCCCCCTCCGGCGGAGCTCCAGAACAGGCCCCAAGATGGGATCTCGTGGATACAGAAGGTTGCGGCGGTGGAATTAGGTTTTTGGCTCCGTATATGATCATTTGGGGGTACGTAGGTATATATAGGAGGAATGAGTACGTCGGTGGAGCAACAGGGGGCCCACGAGGGTGGAGG